>NC_089240.1:78051024-78303524 GCF_963924675.1 Phocoena phocoena | reverse complement strand
ATGGGTTCATGCCCCGATCTGGGAGGAACCCACATGCTGCGGAGTGGCTGGGCCCGTGAGCCATGGCCGCTGAGCCTGCGCGTCCGGAGCCTGTGCTCCGCAACAGGAGAGGCCACAACAGTGAGAGGCCCGTGTACCGCAAAAAAAAACCCTGCAAATAATAAATGCTGGAGAGGGTGTGGAGAAAAGGGAACTCTCTCATACTGCTTGTAGGACTGTAAATTGGTACAGCCACTATGGAGGACAGTATGGAGGTTCCTTAAAAAACTAAAAATAGAGCTACCATATAATCCTGCAATCCCACTCCTGGGCATATATCCAGAGAAAACCATAATTCGAAAAGATACATGCACCTCAATATTCATTGCAGTTCTATTTACAATAGTCAGGACATAGAAGCAACCTAAATGCCCACTGACAGATGAATGGATAAAGAAGATGTGGTAATATGTATACAATGGAATACTACTCAGCCATTCAAAGGAATGAAATTGGTCATTTATAGAGACATGGATGGAACTAGAGATTGTCATACTGAGTGAAGTAAATCAGAAAGGGAAAGGCAGATATCATATGTTATCACTTATATGTGGAATCTTAAAAAATGATACAAATGATCTTATTTACTAAACAGAAACTGACTCACAGACATAGAAAACAAATTTGTCATTACCAAAGGGGAAGGGGGGAGGGATAAATTAGGAGGTTGGGATTAATGGATACACACTACTATACATAAACTAGGTAAACAACAAGACCCTAAGACCCTACTGTAGAGTACAGGGAACTATATTCAATACCTTGTAATAGCTTATAATGGAAAAGAATATATATATATATATATATATATATATATATATATACACACACACATAAATAAATATATATATATATGAATCACTTTGCTGTACACCAGAAACTAATACATTATAAATCAACTATACTTAAATAAATACTTTTTTAAAAAAATAATTATTGAGGCTGAGTGATGTATACATGGAGGTTCATTATATTATATTATAGTATTCCCTCTACTTTTGGATATGTTTGAAATATTCCATAATAGAATGTTTAGGTGTAGGGTGAGTAATTTTCTCCCTCATAGATCTTGTGTCTATTCACTAGCATCCTTTCCTAATAGAAACTACCCAATAACTGAACTATAATTTAGATACAATTGATTCAGGAAAAAATATACTGTAGTGATCTCATATTTCTCTCTACTCCTACTGTAGCCTATTATCTGGGATGGAGAGTTTGGGAGCAGGGGAAGATACAAATGACCTTGGAGAATGTGTTCATATAGGATTCTGGAGAATTATGTGGCCTTTCCAGGCCTGGGTACAGAGCCTTTTCAATGCCCAAAACACATAATCTGAGCAGACAGTATCCAGACACTGTATACAACAAGAATGCTTGATTAGGGAGTGAGAACTCTAGCTGGACAATCTTTAAGGAATGGATGTTACGGTGGAAGGACAAGGAAAGGGATTTTCTGGTGTCTCTTTAAGGACAGTGAGCGTGGAATCAAGCTAAATAATAGCAAAAGGGATCCATTTTGCTGGCATCGGCTTAGCATTATCACAGAGAAAGTATTTGGTTTAGTGATAAATATTGTACATCTACCAACTCACATGCAGGAGTCTGAAAATGTGTGTCAAGTATCTTATTTAGCTCCATTCTGCTCTTTGGGGATTTTCAACAGTGATTACTATTTATCTCTTTTACTCATGTGCATCTGTTGCTACTTTGGGAAAGAAGCAGCCTCAGCAAGTCCTGCAGTGATTGGTCACCGGGTGTGCTGAATTTCTATCCAGCTGCAGCAACATGTTAAGCCTCCCTTTTGCTAGGCAACAATACTGTCATCATTACTGAAGCTTCAATTCATCTTTCCAGTTATAATTGGAAAATTAATTCAATTAAAACAGTTTGCCTACAGAAAACCAGAAGATTTTATCCCTTTCCCCACCTCATTTTCCTGAATCCCTCAGACTTATGGAGAAGGTTGTAAATATTACCATTCTTTAAAAAGGATTTTCAGTTCTTCTGTCTGCTCAGGACTCCCTATTCTTGATAAATAATCAAGTCACTTCCAAATTGGAAGTCTAAAAGAGCTGACTGATAAATTGGATTGAACAACATCACTGTGACAGATTTACCTCCATCCAACTGCTTTAGGAGCTTAGGAGTTGTGGGGGTGTTAGGGAGTGAGGAACTTGGGGGTTTCTATACCAATGTAAGTATATCATGTACATCTTTCAATTAAATTGCATTCAGTTTTGTTTTTTTAAATTTTTTTATTGGACTATAGTTGCTTTACAATGTGTTAGTTTCTACTGCACAGCAAAGTTAATCAGCTATATGTATACATATATCCCCTCTTTTTTAGATTTCCTTCCCGTTTAGGTCACCGTAGAGCACTGAGTAAAGTTCCCTGTGCTATACAGTAGGTTCTCATTAGTTATCTATTTTATAGATGGTATCAATAGTGTATATATGTCAATCCCAATCTCCCAATTCATCCCACCTCCCCTTCCCCGTTGGTATCCATACATTCGTTTTCTACATCTGAGTCTCTAGTTCTGCTTTGCAAATAAGATCATCTATACATTTTTTTACATTCCACATTTATGTGTTAGTATATGATATTTGTTTTTCTTTCTCTGACTTCCTTCACTCTGTATGACAGTCTCTATGTCCATCCACATCTCTGCAAATGACCCAGTTTCATTTCTTTTAGTGGCTGAGTAGTATTCCATTGTATATATGTACCACATCTTCTTTTTCCACTCCTCTGTTGATCGACATTTAGGTTGTTCCATGTCCTGGCTATTGTAAATAGTGTGGCAATGAACACTGGGGTTCATGTGCCTTTTTGAAGTACAGTTTTCTCTGGGTATATGCCCAGTAGTGGGATTGCTGGGTCATATGGTAGCTCTATTTTTAGGTTTTTAAGGAACCTCCATACTGTTCTCCATAGTGGCTGTATCAATTTACATTCCCACCAACAGTGCAAGAGGGTTCCCTTTTATCCACACTCTCTCTAACATTTATTGTTTGTAGATTTTTTAAATTAATTAATTAATTTATTTATTTATTTTTGGCTGAGTTGGTCTTTGTCACTGTGCATGGGCTTTCTCTAATTACGGAGAGCAGGGACTACTTTGTTGTGTTGCATGGGCTTCTGGTTGTGGTGGCTTCTCTTGTTGCAGAGCACAGGCTCTAGGTATGCGGGCTTCAGTAGTTGTGGCTCTCAGGTTCTAGAGCACAGGTTCAGTAGTTGTGGTGCACAGGCTTAGTTGGTCCACAGTATGTGGGATCTTCCCAGACCAGGGCTCAAACCCATGTCCTCTGCATTGGCAGGCAGATTCTTAACCACTGCACCACCAGGGAAGCCCTATTTTTTGTAGATTTTTTGATGATGGCCATTCTGACTGGTGTGAGGTGATACGTCATTGTAGTTTTGATTTGCATTTCTCTAATAATTACTGACATTGAGCATCTTTTCATATGCCTATTGGCCATCTGTATGTCTTCTTGGGAGAAATGTGTATTTAGGTCTCTGCACATTTTTTGATTGGCTTGTTTGTTTTTTTTTATATTGAGCTGCAATAAGCTGTTTTTTATATTTTGGAGATTAATCCTTTGTCAGTTGCTTTGTTTGCAAATATTTTCTCCCATTCTGAGGGTTGTCTTTTCATCTTGTTTTGGTTTCTTTTGGTGTGCAAAAGCTTCTAAGTTTCATTAGGTCCCATTTGTTTATTTTTGTTTTTATTCTCATTACTCTAGGAGGTGGGTCAAAAACGATCTTGCTGCAATTTACGTCAAAGAGTGTTCTGCCTATGTTTTCTTCTAAGAGTTCTATAGTGTCTGGCCTTACATTTAGGTCTTTAATCCACTTTGTGTTTATTTTTGTGTATGGTGTTAGGGAGTGTTCTAATTTCATTCTTTTACATGTAGCTGTCCAGTTTTCCCAGCACCACTTATTGAAGAGGCTATCTTTTCTTCATTGTATATTCTTTCCTCCTTTATCAAAGATAAGGAGACCATATGTGTGTGGGTTAATCTATCCTGTTCCATTGATCTATCTTTCTGTTTTTGTGCCAATACCATACTGTATTGATTACTGTAGCTTTGTAGTATAGTCTGAAGTCAGGGAGTCTTATTCCTCCAGCTGTGTTTTTTGTTTTTTTCCTCAAGATTGCTTTGTCTACTCAGGGTCTTTTGTGTCTCCATACAAATTTTTTGTTCTAGTTCTGTGAAAAATGCCATTGGTAATTTGATAGGGATTGCATTAAATCTGTAGATTGTTTTGGGTAGTATAGTCATTTTCACAGTATTGATTCTTCCAATCCAAGAACATGGTATTTCTCTCCATCTGTTTGTGTCATCTTTGATTTCTTTCACCAGTGTCTTATAGTTTTCTGCATACATGCATTCATTTTTGAAATCAAATTAATAAAATTTGTTTTGAAGTCTTTTGAATGTGAAATCCCTTTATCTCTTAACATGATAGGTCCTATTCTTTGGGCTCAGCCTCCAGGTTCTTCAAGTTCCAAGTAGATCTTTATTATCAGAATTTAGCTAAAGATAGAGATCAATTATTGCAGAAAGAGATCTGTGGATCCTAACTCTCATCCCAGGCAAGATCCCAGGCAGATGTTTTATGATGTGGAAGAGTCATATTGAAGCTAAATGAAACCTCTTGTCCAGAAGTTCTGTATTATCACTTGCTGACTGGTTTCTAAAAGGGCAGATACTGGAAGTATTTTCAATCCTCTCCTCACAATCCTTGGGCTCTCCAATCCCCACAACAAAAGCATAAGGTAGATATTATTGTGCTCATTTTGTAGATCAGGAAATTAAAGCCCAAAGACCAAGTGAACAAAATACCTTTTGAAACTTCTTTTCTAATCCACTGTATTAGGTACTCCACAAAATTCAGCCCAGTTTTTTTCAAAATGGAGTATGTACACTCCTGATAATACATGAAAACTTTCCAAGGAGTTCAGAGGCATGGGTTATTTTTTTTAAATCTTTTTCAAAATCTCAGCTTCTGTATGTATTTCTTCTGTCTTAATATTGATCATTTCCTTAATTCCCTTTCACAATTACCCTTCTCTTATTTGACAGAAGAAAAACATACCTCATACCTATCCAAAACTTGATTTATTGATGATTGTCTCAGATGGTATGCTACAATATGGAGGAAACTCCAAAAGCATTTTGCTCAGTTAAAGAAGTCTGACACAAAGTATTACTTATTGTATGATTATGTTTATATAAAAGTTCCAGAAAAGGTAAATCTATATAGCCAGAAAGTAAAACAGTGGTTGCTTGGGCCTGGGGTTAGGAGCAATGATTGATGGCACAAAGATATGAGTGAAAATTTGGGGCATGATGGAAATTTTCTAAAACTATATTGTGATATTGGTTGCACAACTCTATAAACTTACTAAAAATCATTGTATTGTATACTGACAATGGCTGAATTTTTGATATGTAAATTATGCCTCAGTAAAGCTGTTGGGGGAAAAAACCTCCAAGGAAACAAAGGGACAATTAAGAAATATTGGTGTCTAGTTGGACTGTGATGTTGGGAACAAATCCATTTGCAATCCAGGTGGTTTCCAATTCTTTGTTTTCAACAAAATTGAGAGAGTAAGAGTATTAAATCCAATTATCAGCTGGTAGGTCATTAAAAAATTATTCTTGATGATAGATTACTGTTATTTTTGGCATAAAATGATGAAGGAAGTCAAAGAAGAGAGTGATATTGCTGTAATATATCTTGTATTCACACCTACTGAGTAAATTTCTTCATTACTTACATTTACAAAGACAACAAAAGAGATATAGGTTTGATGACAAACTGTCTCACTATACCAATAAGTAATATTAATACATATATATAAATTAATGAAGAAATCCATTACATTTAAAAATGCATTTCAAATTGCATATTCAGTTTAATGGTTAACAATTATTAATCAAAAATTATATATTTTAGGGACTTCCCTGATGGTAAAGTGGTAAAGAATCTGCCTTCCAATGGAGGGGATGTGGTTTTGATCCCTGGTCTGGGAACTAAGATCCCACATGCTGCAGGGCAACTAAGACCGCATGCCACAGCTACTGAGATTGTGCACCTCAATGAGAGAGGCTGCATGTCGCAAAACTACAGAGCCCATGTGCTCTGGAGCCCACATGCCACAACTAGAGAGAGAAAATTTGCATTCCACAACTAGAGAGAAGCCCATGCACCACAACTAAAGGTCCCACATGCCTCAAAGATCCCACGTGCCGCAATTAAGACCCAATGCAGCCAAAAAAATAAAGAAAATAAATATATAAAATAAATAGTAAAAAAAGTAGAAAAGAAATGTAAAAATAAAAACAGGAAAAAAATTAATTATATATTTTAGGTTGCTTTGATCAATGTTCTATGACCAATAATGATGATAATAACCCAATGTAGAAAAACTGTTTTAACCCAGAACCTTATGAGAGGATATATAAAAAATTAAATGGTAACAAATTAACATACTTTCGTTGCACAGAAGTATGATAGGGTATTCAATGTACAATGTAATAACATGTGAATAAAATTCTGTAGGGGTAAGAGTATGTAAGCAGAGGTTCAAGGAGAAAAAGAAATTATGTAGAATTTTCAACAATTAAAAAATAACTTTTTCATGAATTTTAAATGCATAATAATGGGTTTCATTCCAGTATTTAGCTTCCATTTGGTATATCTACAATATAATATTGATACATTGTTTATACACTGTTGTACACATAGTTCAAGAATAGCCAAAACTGATCATTTGTGATAAAAGTCAAAATAGTGGTTATCTCTGGAGTGTTCTGACTGAGAGGCACGTGAGAGAGCCTTCAAAGAGTATGGAAATATCGTCAATAAGTGGATCTGCAGGACTGAACAGCAGTATACATGTTCACCCATCTGTCCATTCAAGGTCTCTGGACTTTATTGTATTTACTTACACCTCAACAAATGAATTAAAAGACAATAGTGTATTTACACAAACCTAGAAATCTTATCCTTCCCAAGTATTTAAACTCATGATGAAAAAAACAATCAATAGGTCATCTTGAAAACGTGCAAAGGGGTATAGAGTTTTTCACAGTTCTTTTAGGAAGCATAAGACCAAAAAGTGTGAGGACCATTGAACTGGCCTTCCTGACCAGAAGAGCTGTAGCCACCTCCTCCGCCGTGCAGGTGAAGCTCTTTGTAGTTTTACTCCTACCTCCAAAGCTGCCCCCACCTCCACCTCTAACCTGGGCCTCTCCAGCAGTCGGTAGCTCACTGTCCACCTTCATTCCAGGACTACACTTCCCAGCAATGCAACCTGGCTCCTGGTGGAAGTTTACATTTCTCACATTGCATTCTGGACTGTGAAGTCATAAATTCAATAGCAGGAAAGGGAGAACCGATCTGGGAGCTTTGCTCTCTGGGAGTTGTAGTTTTCTGTGCACCCATTCTGGCTGGGAAAGAACTACATACCCTTTCAAATCTGCAGGAGGGAAAAAAAAAAAAAAAAAGCCGATCTCTTAAGAGAGAACCAGGCACAGCAGGTAAAAATGTTGAGTAAATATCGGTAGAACCTAGCAATTTGGCTAAGCACTGTGAATGGCATCTGGCATCAACAGATTTAAAACTAGGCAGAGGACTTCCCTGGTGGCACAGTGGTTGAGAGTCCGCCTGCCGATGCAGGGGACACGGGTTCGTGCCCCGGTCCAGGAAGATCCCACATGCCACAGAGTGGGTGAGCCATGGCCGCTGAGCCTGCTCGTCTGGAACCTGTGCTCTGCAACAAGAGAGGCCACAACAGTGAGAGGCCCGCCTACCGCAAAAAACAAACAAACAAACAAAAAACTAGGCAGAATTTAAAAAAAATAATTGTACCGGTTTTTCTGGTTTTAAAGGAAATGATTACTCATGGTAGAAAATATTGTAAAGTATGCCTATAAATATTAAAATCACAGGCAATCATAGCACCCAGAGACATACATTTATATACATACAGTGGAGTCTGTTTTGCCAAGTTCTAACAAATGCAATTAAATTCTGCATAATTATTGAAATGGAGAAGTAGCACTGTTGCAAATGAAGAGACAAAATTGTTTGCAGATATTGTCATGTATACCTAGAAAATCCACAAACATCAAATGAAAAACAATCAGACCTAATAAGAGAGTTTAACAAGGTGGCTGCATATGAAATGCAAAATAAGCAAACAGAAAAGTAGTTTTCTTATTTGCCATGAATAGGCATTTAAAAATTATAATGGTGAGGCAGGATTCCATTCATAAAATTCTAGAATTTAAACAACAAATATATAGGTCTTATATGAAGACGCAACATAATTAATTGAACGTCATTAGTGGGGAAAAATGCCATGTTACTGAATGAAAATTTTGAAATTATAAAATGTCAATTGTTACCAAAATATGATTGGTTAAATATCTCTACTGTGCTTTGGGGAGTCTCACCACCAATTTAACTCTTATACCATTTGGTATCTGGTCCTAATAAACACAGTAATGCTTTAAAAATTTTTTATTTTATTCTTCCGATTTCTTCCTTTTCTTTAAACTTTGGGAAGGAGGTGTATTGTAGAAGGAGGAGAGAGAAAATTAGATTAATATTTGTTGGACTTCTACTATGTATATACTAGGCACACTCAGGAAATTTATGTACTTTGCCTACATTAATCTTGACACCAATCCTATAAAATAGATAACAACTCCATTTTATAAATGAGAAATTTAAAGCTAAGAGAAATTAAGTGTTACCCAAGGTCTCATCACTAATAAGTGGTAGAGGCAAGATTCAAACCTAGCTCTTAGAATAAATCCATGCTCTTTCTACTGAGGCCTGGTCTTTTCACATGCTAGCTTCATAGGGTTGGATATGTCACTTAAGTGTCTCAGTTTCCTCACCTTTGGAAGGAAGATAAGAGTACTATACCTTAAGGTATACTATACCTTACCCCAAAGGGTTTTTTTGAGGCTGGGGTGATCTGATCCATGTAATAAGTGCCTGGGACTTAATTAACGTTCAATATATGATTGCTATTATTATTATATTTATTACTACCAAAAACATGTTGGGAGAATGAAGTCCGTTTGTTTTTTTCAGATATTTATCAGTGCTACAGAAGTGGGGTGGTTTGTAACTATTTTGTTTAATAAGTATGAATTGAGCATTTTCTTTGTACCAACATTGTTCTAGGCATTTTTATATATGCTATTGACAAAATATAGAAATGAGAAGAAGTGGGGCTAGATATAATTTATATAACCTGATGATTACTGTATACCAGTAAATTATTGAACCTACATGAAATTTCACCCTATTCACACGATCATGTGTCTAAATAGCACAGAAACTCAAAATTCCTATGTTTTCAATTCCACTTGGTAGCAATCATTTTATTCATTTATCCGAAACATTTCAGAATCTGTCTTCTAAGGAAGTGTCATCTAACTACATAAAATTTTCATGTGGAAAACTGAGATTGTTTTCAAATGTTTTCCCATAAAAGAAATAATCTGTAATTACCTTCATTGTGTTTTCCCTGCTTGCTTCATGAAGTGGCTTAGGAGAATATATCTTCTATGCATGAGCAATATCCTGGCATGTACTTGAATTTTAATTAAAGACATTTATTAATAAAGTGGTAAGGGAAGAAGTCACACGGTTGGTTTGATGCCAACAGTTCATAAACAACAAATAAATCTATAATAAGATGCAAAAAGAGTGAGTTCAACATACAGAATTAGAAATCCAGTCACCTGTGAGTAATAAAAAAGTGGTACCTAAGCAAGTCTTGAATATCCACTATCCCAGAATCTGATTTCAGTGCTCCCTTTTGATCAATTTTAAGAAACATCTATTAGAGGAGCATCAAGATATATTGTTTATGGTATAATTTTATTCCTTTACAATTCTATAAATTGTAAACTGTTTTTAAAAATTTCATCTTCTGAAAAGTGCCCTATATGAATTGACTTGACTGTTCAGAAATCTCTTAGTTATCTAGTTTTAAATAGTTTTATCACCCTCTACAAGTGAAAAGCTAATTATCTAGTTTACTTTTTGTTTGCTTGATTACTGTTTGCAAACACCCTCCATGTCCCAGACTAGCCTTCATGAAAGCAGGGTCTTTCTTGTGTTCACTAATGTACAGTAAGTCCCCTACATACAAACGAGTTCCGTTCCGAGGGCGCATTCGTAAGTCCTATTTGCTCCTAAGTCCAACAAAGTTATCCTAGGTACCCAACTAACACAATCAGCTATATAGTACTGTACCGTAATAGGTTTATAATCCTTTTCACACAAACAATATATAAAAAACAAACACAAAAAATAAAGAAAACATTTTTAATCTTATAGTGCAGTACCTTGAAAAGTACAGTAGTACAATACAACAGCTGACATACAGGGGCTAGCATCAAGTGAACAGGCAAGAAGAGTTACTGACTGGAGGAGGGAGAGGGGCTGGGAGATGGTAGAATCGTCAGCAACAGGAGATGGAGGGCAAGCTGCAATTTCACTCATGCCTGATGTTGATGGCACAGGTTCTGGTTCTTTGCTGAATTCAATTCTATCTACCCTCTTGAAAACATGATCCAGTGATGTCTGGGTAGTAGCTCTTTTTTTCTTGTCATAGATGACATGTAGCACTGGACTGCATTCTGAACAGCTGCTGCAACCCTCGTGTACCGTTCTACGTTCGGGTCCTGTGCCTCAAAAAATAACAGTGCCTCCTCAATATAGAAAATCCCATTGCCATTTCCTGCGTCATGAATCTCTTCGGTTCTCCAGTTACTTCTTCTTCCTCTTGTCTCTCTTCGTCCTTTGGGCCTCCAATTCCTGGCACTTCTTAGCAGTACCAGCTACATCATCTCTGCTTTTACGCTTGCTTCCAGACATCCTGGGCTTGAAATAAAGATACTGTACTACTGTACTCCATAAAGTACTGTGCAGTAAAGTACACAAAAACACAACCACTTGTAGAGGAGGCACACACGTGACAATGTACGCCAAACACATGAACTAACTTATGAGATTGGACATGTGAATGCACGTTGGCATCTTGGAAAGTTTGCAACTTGAAGGTTCATATGTAGGGGACTTAACGTATCCTCTGAGGCTGGAATAGGGCCTAGCAACAGTAGGAGCTCAATTCCTATTTGTTGAAGGAATTAATCCAACACCAACATATTAGAAATGTTTCACTTTCTAAGGTACAATATTTCACCAACACTTGTACTAAATACCAATACTCAATTATTCCATTATCAGCCTGCATATCATAGCATTTCAAAATGCTTGGGCATCTTAGATTTTCCTTTGTGACTTGCCATTACCAGTTTTGTATGAGAAGATCTAGTAAAAGTCTCATCTTAAAGATATTGGAAAGAATACAGGATGGGGAGTTCCCAGATTGTGATTTCAGTTCTGATTCCACTCACTACATGACCTTAGGCAAGTCATTAGCATCCGTATGTGGCAGCATTGTATCTGACACACAATAGGCACTTAAAAATCTCTTCCTTCCTCATATATAGGATGGATAAACAACAAGGTCCTACCTTATAGCACAGGGAAATATATTCAATATCCTGTGATAAACCATAATGGAAAAGAATATGAAAAAGAATATACACTGTTCATTTTATGAATTTGCAGTGAGTTGTACACCTATGCTAACTTCTCTGTTCTATATTATTTGTCATTAAAAAGCTAAAGAAATGAAAAAAAAGAAATAAAAAGAATATATATGTATAACTGAATCACTTTACTGTGCAACAGAAATTAACACAACATTGTAAATCAACTATACTTCAATAAATTTTTTTTTAAAAATTATCTCCCATCCTTCTCCACCTTTCCTTCCTATGTAAAATAATATTAGTTTTCAGTGCAACATTATAAATATGTTGATTTTTAATTAAAATTTGCAATAACCCAGCAAGGTTTGTGGCCCATTTCTAAGCCATCAAACTGTCATTATCCATAGATATAAACCTTTTTTATTTTTATGCAAATTTAGAGGAGGAGGATAAAATACATGCTTACTCCCTCCTTTGGAGCCATAACAATACTGGTTTCAGGTCTACAACAAATAAAATAAAGCCTTGATGACATTATCCTTCTTATATCCACAATCAAATAGCCTTTAGAAATGTGGTATAGTATAGTGAAAATAAGTACTACACTGGGATTTAAATAATCTTAATTTGACTTTAGTCTGCCATTTACTGACCCTATGACTGGACAAATCTGTTAACCTCTCTGCAAAATGGAGATGATATAATGTGTCTAGCTAGCCTCTCTCAGAAGAGAGATCACAAGCTAATGTATGTGAAATCATTATCATGCCATATAGGTGGAAGCTGTTAACAATTTGAATATATCTCTGTTCAACAGTGAATTTATGCTATATTTCTCTTACTAATATTTCTTTTCTTTTCTTTTTATTTTACATACATGGCTATGGTTTATTACAATGAAAGGCTACCAATTTAAATCCACAAAGCTAAAAGGTGCATAAGTCAAAGTCCAGGAGAGAACAAGGATGAGCTTCCAGTTGTCCTCTCTCAGTGGAGTTGTATGACCAGTGCTTAATTCTCCCATCAAGATGTGTGATAACCAGACAAGCTCGCCTGAGCCTTGGCGCCTGGGATTTTACTGGAGGTCAGTCATGTAGGCATGGTACACCTGGGTGGCTAACCTTAGTTTCTCAGTCTCCAGCCTGTGCAGAGGTCAAACTAATGCCGCAAGGATCAAGGCTCCACTATAAACCATATTCTTAATATAAACCATCTGTTGACCCAAAGCCCCTGGTGAACAAAGAGACTCTAATCAAGCATGATATGCCAAGGGCTTAGAGGTTATCTCCCAGGATCTTGTCAAGAGATGGACCTTTCTTTGGAACGTGCAGACATTTTTCGGAATGCACAGAGTTTGAACACCCCTGACCTGCCGAGTCAAGTCTTCTACTGCACAGTCATAATTCCAACCTAACACTTGATCTGAAAGGAGTGATTCAAAGATTCAATGATGGAATTCATTGCCATATCTGTGGTGGTGGGAGCAGGAACCGCAAGAAAATCCAGTTTCTAGGCACAGCATTGGTAGCAGGGCCAAGGGCAGCGTCCAGTATACAGTGTTCAGTGGTGACACTAGTAGTATCCAACGAGCTAATATTTATGGCATGATTTTTGAAATACAGCTGGGTCAGCTGCCCTTAGCAAATTATTTCATTAATTCTACTACTTTAACATATTTAAGAATTTTTTTAAATTAATTATAGATACACTGAAAATTGCAAAGATAGTACAGAGAGGTCCTATGCACGCTTTAGCTGCTTCTGCCAGTGGGCACATCTATGTAAGTATAATACAATATCAAAACCAAGAAACTGACATTGGTATCACATGTGTGTATAGTTCTATGTCACTTTATCACATGTGGAGGTTTTCACAGTAATCACCACAACAATCAAAATACAGAACTGTTCCGTCACCACAAAGATTTCCCTGTACTACCCCTTTATAGTCACACTTACCTCCATTCCCTCCACTATCCCTAACCCTTGGAAGCCATTAATATGTGCTCCATCTCTGTAATTTTAACATTTCAAGAAGTTTATAAAATTGGAATCATACATCATGTTACATTTTGAGTGACTTTTTTCACTCAGCATAATGTCTGTAAGATACATCCAAGTTGTGTGTTTTTTTCCTTTTTATTGCTGAGTACTATTCAATAGTATAGATGTGTCACAGTGGTTTAACCATTCCCCCACTGAAGTACATCTGAGTGGTTTCCAGTCTGGGCTATTAGAATAAAGCTGCTATAAACATTTCTGTACATTTTTTTTCTGTGAACATAAGTTATCATTTCTCTGTCCAATATTTTAAATTTTAATAAAGGTCATTAGAACAGATAAAAGCAAAATTCCAAAAAGTTGAGTTCAAAAATCAACTTCACTTTGTTTAATGAGTCCATATTTATCTATTATGGCAATTCTCCTCATTTAAATTGTAGGTGTATTTCATTTTTAATGTCGCTTTATAAATTGCTAAGCTTTATTTGTAAATCAATGAGCATTACTATCACTGTCTATGAATTAAAAAAAAAAAAAACCTGGAATCTGAAATACTGGTTTTCAGCCTTTCATTTTTAGCAAAATAATTATGAAAATGTTGCCATATATTTCTAATATAGTGAATAAAATTCTCATAATATGTAATTCCACAAAGATCTATTAATATAATTTGGATTTCAGAGAGATTTTAAGAAATATATGGAGGAGCTATGGAATTATTTTACTGTAGAAAGTAACCGGCACATAGCACCTCCCCACAACTCAAAATCACTACTTTTATATTTCAGCATCTATTATGGAATTATTTGCTTGTTTGCTGGAGAACATAAGAGACACTCAATTATTAATAATGATTTCCTTAGTTGAAAAATCTAAAATAAATGATTGAAACATTTGGCAGAGTTCTTAAATAAGAGTTTGCATATTATTGATTCACATTGTCCTACCACTTTAATGACACAGACACAATTAATAGGCAAAGCATGGTTAATTATAATTATACTTCACAGATGTTCAGGAAAAATTAAGAACTGTAGTGATTTGGGGTTGAATTGCTATGCAGAAATTCTAATCCTTTGACTCTTTATTGTTCTCTTAAAAATAAATATCTAGTTTAGTAGTTAGATGTTCAAATGCTTGGGTAATATGAAATCTTGCCTAAATTCTAAATATATAAATAGCATAGATAAACTTATTAAAATTTGACTGTAAACATACAGAAAGTGTAATATGTCAAACACCCATTTAATTAATTTCCACTATTAATTACTAACTATAGCAGTACTTGTCATACAGTAATGTACATATGAATTAACTGGATCTTGTTAAATTGCAGACTCTGTTTCAGTCCAGGGTGAGGCCTGGGATTCTGCATTTCTAACAAGTTCCCAAGTCACGCAGATGATGCTCATCCTGACTACACTTTGATAATGGACTAATGGGTACTATCAAGTGTTGTGAAGGCAAATATAGGCCATCACACATCTGGACAAAAAGTGAGCCAATGATCCATATACTCACTATATTTTGCATCATAGATAACACAGAGGTGGGCTTGCTTCCAAGAGGATTGGACATTTTGGTTTCATGCCTTTCTTCTAGGAGATTAATGAAATTAAATCTCAATTTAATTTAATTCAAATTCAATTTAATTTAATTCAAATTCAATTTAATTTAATTTAATTCAAATTCAATTTAATTTGAATTTAGATTCAAATTCAATCTAAAACAAGATGGATGAACCAAGGCCTCCCAAGAGGACGTTCAGGTATAGGAAAATGTGTGGGAGGTTTGGAACCCAGAGGACCTGGTTTATAATTCCAGTTCTGGTTACTAGACAGGTGGCTTTGGGCAAGCCACATATGTTTTCTGAACCTCTGATTTTTATCTCTAAAGTGGAGATAATAATAGCTACTAACTGAGTACTTCTAGGTTCCAGGTACATATCTAACTGTTTTAAATGTATTACCTCATTTCATCTAAACAACTGTATGTGGTAGGTACTACTATAATCTCCATTTTATAAATTAAGAAATTTAAGGACAGAGAAGTGAAGAAAATGCTCAAAATCACAATGCTAGTATGTGGTATATGTGGCATTCAAAGTCTAGCAGTTTAATTCCATGGCCCACTCTTAACCACTGTGCCATGTTGCCCTTGCAGGGTTGCTGTCAGCATCAGAACTAATTAAGAAATAGAGGCAGAGAGGTGCAGCAGATGGACGTCAAAAGATCCCCTCTGTAACTTATAAAATTGATGTTGGAGATTATGGCTTCTATGACAGGAAAAGTATGGTTCTTAACACAATCCCTGAATTAGGTAGGCTTATCTGCCTAGGTAACAGGCAGCCACAGAATGCTAGACCTTGCACACAGGGACTTGGCCTTTACTGCAACGCAAATGCAGACAGAATCCAAAGAGGATGCATGAGTTAATCACTGAGCCACAGAAGCTCAGTTCCTTTTCCCAAACTCATCATTCATAAAAGTCACTAATGGAGCTCTCTTCACATGGAAGAAAGCAAAGGGGGTAGAGAATAAATGTTCTCTCCCCAAAATAAGATTCTGCTTTTAATCTCTAGCTAAAAATTACATAAATAACATTTATTATACATCTATCTTATTAAATATTTGAGAATGTCCAAAAGGACCTGCCACACTCCTTTCTGCTACCAATTAGTCAGCCATTAATCATAAACAATCAAGAGATATAACTGATCCTGGCAGGGTACAAAATGCTAGCAAGAAAAGAAATTTGTCTACTGTTATATATAATAAAATAATCTGCTCAATTTTAAAATTTAGAAAGGAAGATCTATTAGTAAAGTCTTTTACACTTAGGGACTATTAAAAGTGACATTTAATATCTTTAATTAACATTACTAAAAGAAGTTTGTAAGCTTTTATAAATAGCTATGAATTTGAGGAAAAATTCATATTAACAGCATCATATAAATATTTATCCAGGTAGAAAATAGTAAAAATACATGAGTTGGTAAATATGAGTCTCTAAATAATATGAAGAAACCAAGAAAGTATAAGGTAACATAATACTAACTTGTATGTTTTGTAAGTCAAGTTTATTTAACAATTGGTTGCCATACCTTAGACCATATCGTTGTTCAGGACTGCCTCACTGGAAACCAACCTGCCAATGTCACTTTCCATGTTCTTATTTCCACTATACTTGTTCTTTGAGCTTATCTAGCTCTTGTCGACTGAAAAAAAAAAAAAACACACACAATCTAAAAATTGAGAATTGTATTTTATTTAGTGGAATTTCTGAGAACTTAATCCTGGAAGACAGCCTTTCAGATAGCTCTGGGGGACTGCTCTAAAGAGGTAAGGGAGGAGCCAGGATATGTAGTTTTGCAACAAAAACCAGGTAGTCAGAACATCAAAAGATTGCTGTTAATTAAAGAAAACCAGATAATCTCAAGTTAATGAATTTAGTGGTTTTCTATGTATGGGAAAATGCAAGAATCTGGGCTCACTGAAATCATTCCTTTGATATGCACCTCAGCTCTCTGAGGCCAGTAGCCTGTTCTTTTCCCTTCTGAGTCCCCTCAGGCTGTACCCTTGGGGGTGGCTGCAGTGGCTGAGGGCTTGGCAGTAGGCAGCCCATTTGTCACCATCCTGAATTCCCTCAGGGCTCACCAGTTGGGGCAGAAGTTGCTGATGGCTTGATGGATGCAGAATCCTTTGTTAGCTGATATGGCAGGAAACATTTTTCATTCACACTCTTCAGTTCCTTTATTCTTTTTCCTTTTTCCTCAAGTCATCAGCCCACTTCTAATCTCATTTTCCTCTTTATTCAACTCTTACCCTATGACCAATCTCTGCAGTTATTCTTATGTTAGTATCCTTCACTCCCTTGCACTGTTATTGACCTGCAAATTCCAAAACCTGGATCAAGCCAACCTACTAACTCCCTCACTCCCAATTTAGGTCACTGAGATTGGCCATCTCCCCATAATTATGAATATTGGTAAAACCACAAATGTATGGATTCCAACCACAGCTGAGATCTCAGAAAAGCAAGGTAATTTATTCAAGTGTCCCTGGGAAGATCCTTCTTCCATTTCTGACATCCTCTATTCTTCACAATTCTCTACTCATCTCAGAGAATAGATGTTTTCAGGCAAAAACTACTGCAATTTCCTGTCCCCAACCTGCAAACTTATCTATATCTATATATAACCTTATTTCTATTGGTTCAGTCTCTTTCTTTCTAAGATGAATGTTTCTGCCTGTGCTCTGGGTTACATCCTTTACTGTCTCCTCTGAAATCTTGCTCTAACACTAGTTTTTCCCTTTACTATATCTTCAATCTATCCTTCTCTATTTTCTGGCTGGTTTACTTTGGTCTATAAATATTTTAAAACCCCATATACATTAAAAATAGTAAGCCCTTGATCCCTCTACGTCCCCTTCTAGCTACTAGTCCCTCTCTTCACTTTAACTATTAACCTTAAAAGAGTTTTCTGTACTTAGACTATTTCCATTCCCTCATCTTCCATTTGCTCCACATTTCCATCTAGTCTAGCTTTTGTTAGCGACCACAAGTCTGTGTGCCTGATGCACAGTGAGGCCAAACAAACCGAAAAGTTGGAATTCGGAGCACAGAAATGTTTATTGCAGGGCCATGCAAGGAGAACGGGTGGCTCCTACTCAAAAACCTGAACTTCCTGAAGGATTTCAGCAAAGCATTTTTAAAAGCCTGGTGAGGGAGGGGGGTTGCAGGGTATGTGATCAGCTCCTGCACAGTTCTCTGATTGGTTGATGATGAGGTAGCAGGGCGGTGTCACAGAGGCTACATTATCAACCCTCAGGCTCCAGTAGGCCTGGGGGCTATGCAGTCATTGTCATCAAGTAGTTAATGTCTTCCATTTGGTGGGAGATTTCACATCTGTAAAACAACTCAGGAAATGTGCATCAGATTCTGTTATCTAGGTATTTTAGGGTGGAGCTAAAGCAGAGGATGTGGGGGAAAGGCCTGCCCTGAAGGCCCCATAGGGTCCTGCTAGGTTACACTTTATCTCCACTACTACACTGAAACTCTTCCAACCATCCCCAAGTATCAGTAGGGACACCAGCAGGAAAGAGATAGACTCCTTGCTTGGCACTCTAATGAATGCTGCACTTTTTTTCTCCACAACCTGCTGTCTGTAGATTGGCTTTACCCCATGCATGGAAGAGATGACCAAGTTTGGTTTGGTAACAGGAGCAAGGTGAATAAATATCCAAACCTCACTTTCCTCCTTCACACAGATCTACAAGGGTTCCCCAACATTTGAGCCTGAATCAAAGTCTATTGATGAAGTTCATACACATCAACTGCCTAGGCACAGAGCAGAGTATAGTGGAGAAGGGTGAAAAGTGGATCTGGAGAGGCCTCCAGGAGATAGGCAGCATGTCCATCTTCTCAGAGCCAATGACCACCTTGCAATTCTTAACTTGTTTGATCTCTGCAATATTTGACACTCTGGGTCCCTCTGACCATCACACCCACTCCAATGATTTATGCATTTTTGCCCTTTAATATTGCTCTGACTTTCCTGATTGCTCTTTCTTGAATTTTTTGTCACATTCTCTTCCTCTCCCTACCTACCTCATACATGTGGGTGTGCCCCAGGATTTTGCCCTCGGCCAAACTGTCTCAAAATGTGGTCCTTAGTTTGATTCCAATCACATTTAATATTTCAACCTGTGTGCTGACAAACCCCAAATCTATTTCTTCCGGCCATATTTTTTTCCAAGGCAACAACCTATATATTTTCAATTGTCCCACAGATAACTCCATTTCAACACATCCAAAATATAACTCATTTTTATCCAAGTAAAGCTATTCCTTTACAAACCTACTCCTCTTCCTGTGTTTCCTATTTCAGCCATTGAAAACAATTATCCTACTATCTATCCAAGCCAGAAATCTGAGTCATATCTTTGTTAGTCCCACCTCCCTTATCCCACATATCCAAGCAATCCTTAGGACATTTCAACATGACTGTGTTAAAATAATTCATATCTATTTTCTTATCTCTGTGTACAGCTACTCTCTTACCTTAAGTCTTTATTTCTCCCCTGGACTATTATTTTAGTATCCTAACTGATTTTCTTGGCCTCAAAGGTCAGCCTCCACTTACTGTGCTGCAGAATTATCTTTTAAAATTCTTTTTTTTTTTTTTTTTTGCTGTTCCACGTGGCATACAAGATCTTAGTTCCCTGACCAAGGATCAAACCTGTGTCCCCTGCAGTGGAAGCATAGAGTCTTAACCACTGGACCACCAGGGAAGTCAATTTATCTTTTTAAAAGGCAAATATATTCATAAGATTCCTTTTTGAGAGCAAAGTGGATAAGATCTTTTCTGATTTGGCCATTGCCTATCTATATAAGCTTATCACTATTCTCTATGCTGATGTTAGTAAAGATGTATGTAATAAATATATAAAGGACTGCATTCAGTTGCTTATAATAATTGTTATCATGTATAGAGGAATTACTCGGTGTTAGACACTGTGCAAAATGTTTTAAGTGTGAGATTTATTTCACTTAAGCCTTAGACAATGCTGTGATCCAGGTATTGTTTTCCCTGTTTTCCAGATGAGGAAATGCAGCTCGATAAGGTTATCTGCCTAAAGTAACAAGGCTGGTGATTGACGGAAGCTGCATTTTAATCCAGAGCTGTCTGAACCCAAAGCTTATGTATCTGGCAGTCTACACATGGCTTTAGACCTGGAGCTCTGGAATCAGATTCCCTAAATTTGGTTCTCCATTAAGAAACTCACTGAGAGTTATGATGATTAAGAGAAACTATCTATGCTGAACACTTACAAAAGTGCCTGACACTTGGTAAGTACACCAAAAGTGTAGCTGAATTCAGCCTCTGTACGCTGGTACTGAATTGAATCTTAGAGACACAGTTTTGTGTGAGGTAGAAAAGAAGAGCTTTATTGCTTTGCCAGGCAAAGGGGGCCACAGTGGGCTAATGCCCTTAGGACTGTGTCCCGGGAGGAGGGAGTGAGGAGTCTTATAGTGTTCAAGGAGCAGGGCGTGATCAGCTCATGGACATTCTTCTGATTGGTTGGTGGTGAGGTAAGTGGTCGTCAGCATCATCAGCCTTCTGGTTCCAACCAGCCTGGGGTCTGTGTGCTTGTGGGCAGCATACAGTTAACTTCTTCCACCTGGTGGGGGCTTCAGTATCTGCAAAACAGCTCAAAGATATTGTTATGTATATCCCTTGAGGGGGAACCAGGACCCTATCTCAAGGCTGCACTATGGTTTCTTGACTATTCCTCCCTTCTCTCTGAATCCCCTCCCTTCCCTAATTAGCAACTGTTTGAACCTGCCCTTTGGAACTCAGGGGAGGTCATGGAGGCTGAATGAAACCTATATCCTGCAAACAAGAAATGGGGAACACAAAAGGGCTTTTGTGCCCAGGAGTCCCACAGGGTCCTGCTCAGTTTCAAAAGTTACTGTCATCAAGACATTAGGCTTTAAGGCTTTCTGGGACCTGAAAGTGTTAATTGCTTTCTAAACACCTTAACATTGATTGCTCTTCTTCCCTCACCTTCAATTGCTTTTCTGTAGGGAACTTGAACAAGAAATGGTATTGATCCTCATTCTGCATATAAGGCAGGTTTTGCCTGAAAAAGGACTGCAGTATTTTCTCATTAGGAATTCAAGACCATATCCTCCTGCAGCCTCACAGTGAGAACTCATCTTTTTGAGCAATCACTTTGCAACACAACTTGAAAGGCACAGGTCCAGACATAGTTACTCATTTTGTAGGTATGGGGGAGAGGGATTGTTGCAGTTTTTGTTTATCTATTTGTTTTGGGGAGAAAGGTAAAGGAGGAACCAAACTACCTTTATGAATGTTTGGGGAAAAGTAAAACACATCCATGTTAACCCAGTGCGTGTGGGTGGTATTGGTTTTATGGCAAACACACACACACAATCTCCTCCTAGCCCACTCTCTGTCCATACAGCATGAGTGAATCATCCAGCATCATTGTGACTGTGTACACAATAAATAATGGTACAGCCTGTGTCCCTTCCATCACTGCCAGCAACCCTGGACCCAAGTGCTCTCTTGGCCTGCCACCTGCTGAGAAGGCAGCACAGCTGAATGACCTTGACATTTGCTTTTTACCATAAGTGCATGTTCCGTTTCAACATCTTGTCCCAGAGTCTCTTGGAAAACAGTGCACTTCAGCTTGTACTGATGAAATAAATTAGCCATGCATACTTCTCCTTCTCTGTTTTGTTTTTTTGTTTTTGTTTTTCTTTTGTGGGGGCGGGGAACACTTAAGAATTAAAATAGTCCTCTTTTCCCTGACAGTTTTCCAGTAAAAGCTACTTCCCTGGCCATAACTTATTTTTTAGATATGATCATTCCCTTTTATCCCTTTCTCCATCTGTAAGCTCATATAAAACAATTGAAGCAGTTAACTCAAAAACATTTCTTGCTCCCTTCCACTGTGCCAGACACTGCACTGAGCACTGAGCATTCAGAGGGATCAGATCTACTCCCTGCCCTGAAGGAGTTTATACTTCAGGAAAATGGGTTGCCATTACTTAGGTAGCTTAATACCATGGCATCAGTGAAACTGGTCATCTTGAAGTCATTTAGAGAGAGAGACACCCAGAAGAACACATCAGAATGCTTTACTTTTAATTCAGGAGATAAACACCAACTCGATCCAATAATATCATACAATTTTCACAAATTGAATCAGTATTGTTACAGTAAGATAAGCCAGAAACAGCCAAAGTTTTTGTTTGACTAGAATTTCAAAGAATTCTTATTCCATGTCAGTAATGGTTATTTTCATTTATCTCAAATAAAGAGTGAAAGAGAGTCATGTTATAATACATATTGGGGTGTCATCAGAAAATTTTGACCCAACTCACTGTTTAATTATTAGGAAGCTTGCTTTCCCCCTGTAATGGAAATGTGTTCATTTTCACAGGTAGGTAGATAGATAGATGTAGAGATAGAGATAGATATTATAGATGGTTCAGAGTATTTCCAGTTGGATGAATGGGTTAGAGGTTGCATAGAGGTACATGGATACTCTACTCTTGCCCAATTCCCCTTGTAATCAAAAACAGATATTTTTGTTTAAAGATAGCTGGTTGGTATGACTATGAGTCACAGCAAAGATCACTAGGTCATCAGGAAAATAAATTGAACAGCCTCTAGAACTGATTCTGTATAAAAAAAATAAATTATGTGATAGTGATCTTTGATACAGTCCATCTTTTAAAATATTTGCCAGATTTTAAAATTTCTCTTATCTCTTAGATATCAAGTACCTTCCTGCTACCCTTACTGCTCTTCCATTCCAGAAAAAGAAAGCATCAAATATACTAATAATTACCAATAAAGTTCTCTATATCAAATACTCTTTTGTAGCCTCCTCAGAAATAATTCCATTTCAAAAGAAGACTTTTGAGGGGGAACAATGTTTAACCTGTTCCTTTCATACCACATAATGCAGTCGGCCATTCATCCTCAGGTTAGTCCTTGTAAGCACATTAGCTCTGGGTTTTGACCAACGGCTACTTGGGAAGTGCTGAAAAAGGCATACTGGTTCCTAGTTAGCTAGGCCCAACTAGGATACAAATGAGTTGGTGGATGTAAGTCCTCCTTGCCTTATTAGTTCCTCATGGAGGCACACCATATATTTCATGGTCATGCAGAATGCAGACCTGGCCATGTCAGAGGAGTCTGAGACACAGACACTCTGCCTTTTATCCCATTAGATTTAGGAGAAACCATATCAACACCCAAATATCTATTGCTATATAAGGCACTGGTATTCAAGCTTTCAAGTTTTTTTTTAATTGAAATCTATTATAAAAATATATATTTTATATCTTGAATCATTACACACACACATGCACACACATAGGTATGCATTTCCACTACATATGGAATGCATATTGTATGTATATACATGGAATATATATTATATAATATATAATATTTATATGTTGCTGAATTTTGGCCTCTATACACTGATGCCAGATTAAATCTCCAAGACAGAGTTTTGGATAAAGTAGAAAGAAATAGCTTTATTGCTTTGCCAGGTAAAGGGGGCCATAGTGGGCTAATGCCCTCAAGACTGTGTGTCCCACCTTGGAGGGGGTAGTGAGGAGTCTTATAGTGTTCAAGGTGTAGGGTATGATCAGCTCGTGGACATTCTCCTGATTGGTTGGTGGTGAGTAATTGGGACTCAGCATCACCAACCTTCTGGTTCCAACTGGTCTGGGGTCTACATGCTTGTGGGCAGGAGACAGTTAACTTCTTCCACCAGGTGGGGGTTTCAGTATCTGCAAAACAGCTCAAAGGACATGGCTCAGAATATTATCTATTGTCCTTGAGGAAGAACTAAACGTCCTTGACTTTGTTTCATGGCTAAAGTATTATTATTTTTTCTTGCTTGACTGTTTTCATTTCTTTCTGCATTTTCTCATTTCTCTGATTAAATTTATTCTTTGACTAAAGGTTTTCTACAGACGAAGGCAGGCGAAGGACGTGGGTAGAGGTCTATTCTGGGAAGGCCTCTTAGGATCCTGCTCAGTTACATATATACATGTATTATATATGTGTGTGTATATATACACACATGTATAAACACACACACAAACATACACACACATAAAAACCAAAAGTTAAACAAAGCAATACTTATTACTTGAGATGTAATCTTATATCTTCAATTGTCCTTTATTCTATTTAAAAAATAAAAACAAATTGTCATGACCTACTAAATTGATTCATAAGCAACTAGTAACCCCAAACCACATTAAAAAAAAAACAACACTATTACTGATATAAGGTAATTCCACCTCATACAAATATCCTTGCTCTCTTTCTTACTGAGTCATGAAATCTAGAACTGCTCACTGCCTACCAAATATCCTAACTGGAAATTAGAGGTGCCTCCTTAACTACCTGACTTATTAATAGGGAATGAGAAGAACAAAAGGCAGGTTGTTCATTATAAGGTTTACTCCACCCCACATTCTATAGCATTATTAGGGACTATGGTTAATTTTTTACAGATTATCTTAGATAGTAAGAAAATACACAATTCACAGCTGTTGTCTATCTTTTTAATTTTTGAGGTATAATTTATATAAAATAAAATTTTCCCCTTAAAAATGCACATTTCAATGGGTTTTGAAAAATGTATACAAGTCATGTAATCAACATCATACTCAAGATATAGACTATTTCCATCATCTCAGAAAGTTTCCTTGTGTTCCTTTGTAGTAAATTTGCTCTACAAACCCCCAGGCTCTGGAAACTACTCATCTATTTTTTTGTCCCTATAGTTTTGCTTTTTCTAGAAACTCATATATATGGAATCATACAGTATGCAGTCTTTCATGTCTGGCTTTTGTTACTTAGCATAATTCTTTCAAGATTCATTTATATCATTGCATGTTATTGCTGACAGGTAGTACATTGTATGTAGATAACTCAATTCTTTTAATCCATTATCCATTACCTATTGATGGACAGCTGAACTGTTTCCAGTTTGTGGCTTTTATGAATAATGCTGCTATGAACATTCATATAAGGTCTCAGTATAGACATATGTTTCTTTTTCTCTTGTGTAATTACCTAGGAGTGCAATGGCTGGATCATATGATAGGTGGATGTTTAACAATTTAGGAACTGTCAAAGTGTTTATCACAGGGGATGTACCATTTTTCATTCCCACTAGCAAAGAATGAGGGTTCTAATTGCTACACATCCCTGCCAAAACTTGGCATTTCCAGTCTTTTTAATTTTAGCCATTCTAGTTGTGCATAGTTCTATATCATTGGGATTTTTGTCTTCCTTTCATAATAGTATCTGAGAAAGAAAATTAATTAAACATATACACTACAATTGTCATATGTAAATCATTCCAGTTCAGGAGATAGACAGATGACAGAACATACTGCTAAAATATCCTTCCAAATTGCTCTCTCCTTATAATACAAGGCTCTGAAGCCCTAAAGATTCGTTGATTTTCAGTACATCTTTTTTTGAACCCTGCAATATTATATCTTAAATATCTTGCAGGAGTACAATTAAAGCCTTCAATCTGCTATTTCAGAATTTGAGGTTTGTTGTTTTTTAAATATCTGACAAGTTTAAGCATGTAAGAGGGAATAGATCACAAACTTAATCTCAAGAAATTAAAACAAAACCACAATAACAAAACAGAAAAGCAAAATTAGAACCCAATAATTCTGTTTTATGATGAAAATATTGTCTAAATTGAGAAGGTTTAGGATTAGCAGGATTATAAAAAATGAAATTGGGATGGAAGCTGAGGGTCAAAATGGTGTTGATCTTAAATGGCATGCCAAGGAACCAAAATATTGAATGACTTTTGTTTGCACGTGTGTGTATGCATACCACCTCATGTGTTGCTCTCCATTTATTTGTCTGTTACTTCCTTTACCCACCTAATAGATATTAATTTAGTAAAATCTTCTATTGAAAATAAAGATGATATGGGGTGTATATATACGTATATATGTGTATATATATATATATATATATATATATATATATATATAAAATAGAAAATTACTCAGCCATACAAAAGAATGAAATAATGCCATTTGCAGCAAAATGGATGGACCTGGAGAGCATACTAAGTAAAGTAAGCCAGCCAGAAAAAGACAAATATCATATGCTATCATTATATGCAGAATCTAAAAAAAAAATGATACAAATGAACTTAGTTACAAAACAGAAATAGACCCACAGACATAGAAAACAAACTTATGGTTACCAAAGGGGAAAGGTTGCGGGGGGAGGGATAAATTAAGAGTTTGGGATTAACATATACACACTATATATAAAATAGATAACCAACAAGTACCTACTGTATAGCACAGGGAACTATACTCAACATTTTGTGATAACCTATAATGGAAAACAATCTGAAAAAGAATATATGTATGTGTACATACATATATGTGTATATATATATGTATGTATAACTGAATCACTTTGCTGTACACCTGAAACTAACACAACATTGTAAATCAACTATACTTCAATTAAAATTATTTTTTAATTATAAAGAATAGCTTTGAAAAAAGGAAAATTCCCCTCTATCTCTAACCCCTTTATGTAAGTGACATCCTACTCACTATTTCAACCTTATCTGTGCTGTTTGTCTCAGCTCAGACATTACTTCCTCTCAGAAGCCATTCCTGACCCAACCTCCATTTGAGTAAGGTGGCCCTCCTCTGTGATCTTTTAGCCACATATACTTAGCCCATCACCCCTACCCACACCATTCAACTTGTATTTAATGGCATGTTTACTTGTCCATTTCCCCTATCAGACTAGAAATTCCTTGAAGTCAGAGACCCAGTTCTGTTCATTGTAGTACCAACCACACCAGGCACAGCATCTAGTGCATAGTAGGCTCTCAATAAATACTAATTAATATGAATTAATGATTTCTATTCCTATCTAGCTCAAGTATTTTAACAAGAGTCTTCAATGTCTTGCAAAGATGTGGCTAATACTGAAATTTTAATCAAGTCACGTTGAGCCATCTTTGGGTAAGATATCAGCTACCTTCTTATCAAAGAGTAGTTCTGCATCCACATCCTACCCCACTCCCTCTAATGTCTGCCTCAGTGTTTTAAGTATCCATGGCATACTTCAATAATGTCCTTAACTCAGTCTCAGAAAAAGAGGAGCTTGATCCAGGGGTTCTGTAAACTTGGCATCAATCACCATTAGAGGTTGCAGAATACCTTCCTTGACTAAGGTCTTTCTTTCTTCTATATTCGTTTGTTCCCCAGGTACCATTTTAAGATGCATTTGTCATCCACTTTGTGTCTGTAAATTCATTTAACCTCTGTGTATAAGGTCTTCCCAACTTAGAGTTAGCAGCTTGACATGGAGGAACATGAAGAAAGCATGAATGCAAATGTTTTCGGCTACTCCTATATCTCCTTATGCCTGCATATTTGGCACACACCTTGCCACTGTCTAATTATGTGAACTTCCTTGACAACTGCTCCTCTCATTTCAGCAGAATCTTCCTGCATAATGTCCTCCTTGCCCAAATGATTGTCGAACTGCATAGAATCTTGGCACTGAGTAAATTTAGATAAATGTGTTATTACAAAGGCAAAACAAATAAGACAGGCAAGCAAATAAAACCCTGAAATTCAGATAATTAAGGAGAAATTTTAGAACTTTTCTTTTTCCTTTGAAAATTGTTAAATAGTGTCACTTCCATTCTTTCAGGGAACTGATATAATAAATGTCTAGTAAGAAAAATTATGATTGTAAACCTCGTTCAATTGCAGCTAGTAATTGATTCTAACAAGTACCATTCATAACTTGTTGCTTTTAAAACACATTTTTCTTTATGATCACATAGCTGCATAAGCAGCAGAACTGATTTCCTCTTTCAAATGATTACATTTTGAAGCAGGATTTGCTGTTGATACAGAATTAAGAAACTCTGCTTGTTATGGGTCTCAACACTCCAGATGGTTGCATCCTAAAGTATCAATCAGAAAAATATGAAAATAGTAGGTAAGCTAAGCAGAAAACTAATAAATAACTAAAATGGTGATTATTTTATATTTGTATGGCATAATGAGCAAAAGAATAAATGTCTTAGCAACTGGGTATGTAAAACAAATCTAGAAAAACCTGGAGTCCAACAGAGTAAAAGGCTTAGTGTGTGTGTGTGTGTGTGTGTGTGTGTGTGTGTGTGTGTGAACAGTGTCAAGAGCAAGAAAAGCTAAAGAAAATCCTATAGGTTGATGCTAAGAGGAAATGCTCCAAGGAGAAGCATGCCAAGAGGGGAGACACAGGAAACAGAGCCTGGATTAGATAATCCACTAAGTCCCCTATTGTTCATCAAGATGAAGGTAATATCTGAGTAAGGGATGTGGGAGAAAATAATCATTCAGAATGCCCCCCTCTTACCTGCTCTGGGTGTAGATGTGAGTTATTCCTGCATACAGAAGTTTAGCTTCAGAAGCAAAGCACAATATAATAGGAGGATGAGTAAACACATGGAATTTCTTACCCAGAAGAAAAGGTATACTTTTAGAGAATGTCTTATAGTTCTTCATCCCCATTTCAGAAATCAAGAAATAAGCTCAGATGGAAAATATCATTTGTAAAGAACAACAGGGATGCCACCAGGTCTGACTCAAAGTTGATATACTTGGCCCAGTTTACATCATTGCCTCTTGGAAAGTACAGAAACGTTTTTTCAATGGCATACTTAATAAATTTCATGTTTTTTCCTATGTTTATTTTAAGAAAGAAGAATTGAAGCAGTGGGTTGTACAGTATGCAACAGAGAAACCATAACTGAGGGTTGACTCAAAGAAGGGATAAAACCTGTTACCGATTCCAAGCTTGTTCTGCTCACCACACAACAGGCAAAATGAATCAGAGACGAGGTGTTGAGGCAAGGAGTACGACTATTCAGAAAGCCAGTAGACTGAGAAGATGGCAGACTAGTGTCTCTGAAAAACCATCTTATTGGGGTCTGGATGCCACTTTCTTTTACAGAATCAGAGAGGGAGAGGCAGTGAGGAAGTAAAGTAAAAGGGTCATCAGTCTTGCAAAACATCTCCTGGAATGACCAGCCTCTGTGAGGGGATGTGTTAGCTTCTTTTTTCTTGCAGCCATTCACAGGAGGGTAAGGTCAGATTGTCTCCCTGTGAGCTGAACAGCAGAGAGGCAGGGCTCCCTGAGGCAGGGCTTTATGTATGATTATAATAACAAAAGCAACGAAAAGCAAAGGTTAAAGTCAAAGAAACAGATCCAACATGAGTCAAATTTAGGTCTTCCTTGTTACAAACTGAAGCACAAAAAGGAAAAACTGAGGGATAGAGATCCACATTGAGACAAGAGGAAAACTACATTTCAACATAACATACCAGACCAGAGTCCATTTTTGCCTGAGGAGAAATCTGGGAATCTGTCTTTGTTAAGGATGCTGAGGAACCCTGTGAAGAAGGCTGCCATTTCTGAGTTCTTCAAAATATTAAAGATTTGCCTAAATAGCCCGGTTTTCTTTTATAATGAAGATCATGTCTGACCCTTTTAGAGTCCATTCCTTTGTACACAATGAGGACCATTATCACTGCCTCCTAGAGAGGCAGGGAACAACTGAGATCTTAAAGACGGGGGGAAATGTATTTTTCTTTGTTCTGAACAGATAAAATATTAAATATTTTATCCAACTGCTAAATATCTCAGAAGATTCTAAAGGATTGTCAACAAAACTCTATCTTGAAAATAGAATTTATGAAATGCAATATTAAAAATCAAAAGAAGAACTGATGTTAATTCTAGAGTGGTTTAAGGAATTTCATTCCTCCCGCATTGGCTCAGATTCATTAAGATGTCTGCTGAAATACCACTCAGCACAGAGATCTTTCCTGACTACTCTGTCTATAAAAGCATCCCATCACTTTCTACCCCATTAGCATGCTGGCTTTTATTTTCTTCATGACACTTTTCATACCTGATATTATATTTTTTGTCTATTTCCCACATTATATTTTAAGCTTCGTGACAATACATACCATATCCCCAACATCCAGGATAGTGCCTGAAATATAGCTGGCACTCAATTTTCTTGTGAGATCAGTGTCATTCAAAGTGTGGTCTCTGGATCAGCCTCAGCAGCATCAGCCTGGCACTTGTTAAAAATGCAAATTCTGGTCAGAATGGCCATCATCAAATAGTCTACAAAAAATAAATGCTGGAGAGGGTGTGGAGAAAAGAGAACCCTACTACACTGTTGGTGGGAATGTAAATTGGTGCAGCCACTATGGAGAACAGTGCACAGGTTCCTTAAAAAACTAAAAGTAGAGCCACCATATGATCCAGCAATCCCACTCCAGGGCATATATCCAAAGAAAACTCTAATTTGAAAGGATACATGCAACCCAATATTCATTGCAGCGCTGCTTACAATAGTCAAGACATGGAAGCAACCTAAATGTCCATCAACAGAGGAATGGATAAAGAAGATGTGGTACATATATACAATGGACTATTACTCAACCATAAAAAAGAATGAAATAATGCTATTTGCAGCAACATGGATGGACCTAGAGATTGTCATACTAAGTGAAGCGAGTCAGACAGAGAAAGACAAATATCATATGATATCACTTATATCAGGAACCTAAAAACATGATACAAATGAACTTATTTACAAAACAGAAACAGACTCACAGACTGCAAAAACAAACTTATAGTTACCAAAGGGAAAGATGTGGGGGGGAGGGATAAATTAGGAGTTTGGGGTTAACCTATACACACCACTATATATAAAATAAACAACAAGGACCTACTGTATAGCACAGAGAACTATATTCAATATCTTATAATAACCTGGAGTGGGAAAGAATCTGAAAAAGAATATATATATAACTGAATCACTTTACTATACACCTGAAACATTGTAAATCAACTATTTTTCAATTAAAAATACTTTTAATGTAAATTATTGGGCCCCCATCCCAGAACAACTGATCAGAAATGCTGTGATTGAAGGCCAACAATCTGTGTTTTAACATTCCTTCCAGGAGATTCTGACCCATGCTAAAAGTTGAAAAGCACTGCATTAGAAAAATGAAGGAGCTAATGAATTTAAGCTTGATGGCTTTGAATGGGCAGACATCTGCATAATGACTGTTATTTTTTCCCTTAATTCACAATTAATTAAGTTAGAACACTATTGACCTCCACCTATTAAAAAAAAAAAGGCTACATATTAGGAAAAGTGGATAAATGTAAGGTTTTCAGCAGCTAGCTTGGGACCCCTAGATGTCTGGTCATGGCCTATCTGGAGTATCAAAGGACAAGAGGAAGCTTTTGGATAAAATAGGATTTTATAACTTTTAGGATGATGGGAGAAATTTACTCATTGATTATCTTCACTCATGGAAGTAAGTTCCCCCTACTGGCTCTCTACCCCAACATCATATGGATGATTAGCATTATGTTGGAGGAGGGCGTGAAACTCGGAGGGTACTTGGAACTGCTTATAACATTCATTCATTCAACAGATATTTACTGGGTAACTACTGTGTACCAGGCACTGTTCTAGGAGCTTGTGATACATCAATGACCAAAACAAAACAAAAGAAAATCCCTACCTTCATAAAGTTTACTTTATAGTGGAGCTTGGTGAAAATATGTCTTTCTTTTTGTCTCCTCTTTCATTATCAGTCAGACTTGAGCTAGGACTTTGCCTCATAGCCTACGGCATTGAAGACACTATGAAATCAAGAAAATATTTTAATGTTCTGTTTGCCAAGTGTCTCTGTCTTCCTTTAAGTTACCTTCAAAGCTCCAAAAGATCATGACTGAGGTGGAGGATGTGTTCTGATGGCTGTACATTGTCTCCTGAGCAGATAAGTCTGCTTTTGCAACAGCCTAAAGAGAGGAAATCAGACCTAACTTCTTGCTTGCTATTGTTGCTGGCTGCAGTAATAATAATAACTAGCACAGTATTTACTTTCTGCCAAGTACTCTTCTAAGTTTTTACATGTAAAACTCATCAAATCCTCACAATAACCTAATAAGACAGGTGCTATTATTAATGTTCCCATCCTACAGATCAGGGCACAGAGGCACAGGGAGGTTAAGTAACGTGCCCAAATATTCACAGATGGTTTGGAACCAGGATTCAAATCTAGGCCATCTATTTTCAGAAACTGGGCACTTAATCAATTCACTGGTGCTGCTTTCTTATGTCAAGGAGATCATTTCCTAAGAACCCAGTACCAGAGAAATCTTCCTGAAACACTCATAATGAACAGTAGCAGTTTCCTCTTACAATGTTGAGAATAGAATGGCTAATTCCTTCTGTGTACTGTTAACCAAATAACTAGCACTGTCTCCTTTATGGCACTGACTCTGCAACTAAAGCCACTACCTCAGCCTTGGAAGAATTCCTCACATGTTCATTCAATTTCTCATTCTTTTCTTTCCATCTCATTCTTTCTCTCATATTTCTTTTCTCTAATATATATTTGTAAAATCCCTTTTGTATGTGTGCATGCTTCTTTTTTAGCTCTCATTCTCTCCCTAAACTTCACCCTCAAACTCACACAAATAACCTTTTGGAAGTGCTGAAATAAGGCTGTTTCTATAGCAACAGTTTTCAAATAACTGATTTTTTTTTCTTTTTGCAACTGATACAGCCTTTTAAGGTCAATCAGAAAATTAAATTAGCTATTCATGAATATGCTGATATTTCAAGAGCCGCCTTGTTCTTATTCCAATGAAAGTCTATTAATGAATTACAACTATATGAGGACAGAGTCAAATAACTTGCCGAAAAATTGCTGTTTAAAAAAGGAATAGAGCTTAGATTTCCTGAATCTCAGAATATAATGAGCTTTTATTCTTCACTACAAAGACTACCAGTTCTTTAGGGTCAGGTACAACACGCTATCTTTTATGCCTGGTATCTCAGTGCTAAGTGCATAGAAGTTACTCAATAAACACTTGTTCTTTAATTAATCAATTAAAAATCAAAGATTAGGACTTCTGGTGCCAGTCAAGATAGAGTAAGTCAACTATAGCCTCTCTCTTCCACTGATTACAACTAAAACCTCTGGGAAAACTGTAAAAAGCAACTACCAGAAGGCAAATATAATAGCCTATTTTTCCTCCTGTTAACTTCTTTAAAATATTGAGGTAGGTAGAATGGCCACCAAAGATGTCCATGCACTAATCCTTGGAACCTGTGAATATGGTATGTTACATGGCAAAAGGGACAGTGCGTGTGCAATTAAAGTCATGGCTGAAGTCAGAATCAGAGGAAAGAGAAGTCAGAGAGATTTAAAGTATGCAAGGACTCAACGTGTCATTGCTGGAGGAAGACACATGGAAAGCATGAGAAGGAATGAGGGCCACTTCTAGAAGCAAAGATTGGCTCCAGCTGACAGTCAGCAAGGAAATGGGGACTTTAGTGGTCCAGCAAGGAAATGTATTTGGCCAACACCTGCATAAGCTTGGAAGCAGATTCTTTCCCAGATCCTTCAGTAAGCAAAGCAGTTCTGCTGACACCTTGACTTGGGTTTTATGAGGCCTTGCACAGAGGACCCAGCTGAGCCATGTTGTGCCTGGGTTTCTGATCTACAGAACTGTGAGATAATAAATGAGTGTTGTTTTAAGATGTTACATTTGTGGTAATTTGTTAAGGCAGCAGTGGAAAAAGAATACATATCTTGGTATCAGAAGTGGAGCGCTTATACAACAAACACCAAAAAAATATGCAAGTGGGTTTGGAATTGTGTAGTAAGTGGTGGTTTGAAGAATTGTGAAGAACATGATAGAAAAAGTCTATATTGCCTTGAATACCCTGTCGTAGAAATATAGATGCTGTTTGTAAGGGCTCAGAAGGAAGAAAGGAAATTTAAAAGAAATCCTAAACAGTTTAGAGAAAGCCTACATCACCATGAAATCTGAACTTGGAGGATACTACTGGTGAAGGCTCAGAAAGAAATAAGGAACATGTTTTTAGAAACTGAAAGACAAGGGACCCTTATCATGATTGGCGACAGTTCAGTGGAATTGTGTCCTGCAGTTATACAGAAAGCAGAATTGGTAAATAAGTCTGATCATTTAGACGACATTTCCAAGCAAACTGTTGAAGATGGTTTTTTCTTGATGTATATAGCAGAATGCAAGAAGAGAGATTTAAATTAAGGGATGTACTGTGAAACAAAAAGGAATCAGGACTTAATGATTTGAGAAATTCTTAAGAGTATTCAGGTGCTAAAAGGTCAGAGTATTCAGTCAGACAAAATGCTCTTTGAAAAGAATGAGTGTGATTCAGATCCCCTCAAACAAATCAGGGAGCCTCTAGAAATTTTAAGGGTATTTTCTCAGACATCTCAGCAGAAGCCAAAAATAGAGGAGGGATCATCTCAGAAAGATTTGTAGACCTAACTTCTGTCTAATGAGCTGAATCTTTGTGACATCCACAGGAGACCAACAACATTCTTAAAATTTTATATCAGCACAAACACTGCCAGCTTGGATTGAAAAGGACAGAGAGAGTACAAAATGAATGAAGGCTGATGAACCTCTAAAATGCTACTGGCAGTAAGCAGGCTGATAAAACTACTCAGCTGCAAACATGTGCTGCCTCTCATGAAAAACGAAAGATGACTCAGAGGGCAGAGCCAAGAGATGAGAGAGAAGAGCTTAGAGCATAGAGGGCAAAACTGAGAGCTACAGAAAATTATTTCCAGGTATCAAACGATAAGGGAACTTGAATGGCTGGACTTCAAAACTCATTTGGACAGGTGATTCTATTTTACTATACAATATCCCCTTTTGGAAATGGAATATCTATAATCTGCTATCATACGCTTGTGCCAGAAGTGTATGTTGGGAGCAGATAATTTGTTTCTTTAGTTTCACAGGTCCCCAGATGGAATGAAACTGTGCCCCAAGAGTTGAACTTAATGGATTATAGCCAGAGCCTCATCCACACCTGGTTTAGATGATGAGACTTGGGATTATTGAACTGCTGAGATTTATGTGAGGGCTTTGGATTTGGAGTTGATGTTGCAATGGGATGAGAACTTTGAGGACCTTTAGAAGAAGTGAATATATTTTTCATTTGGGATGGACATGAATCTTAGTGGGCCAGAGGTATTGTGGTAGACAGAATATCCCCAAAATTGTCCACAATACTAATGCCAGGAATTTATTAATATGTTACATTATATGGCAAAAAGGAATTTGCAGATGTAATTAATGTCACCAACATTAAGATACAGAGATTATCCTTGATTACCTAAGTAGACCCAGTGTAATTACATGGGCTCTTAAATGCACCAAATTTTTTTCGTCTGAAGTCAGAAATGTGGCATAAGGGAATGTCAGAAAGATTTAAAGCATGAAAGGGACTCAACTCACTGTTGCAGAAGGGGAACTCATGGAAAGCATGAGAACTAACACAGGTATCCTTTAGGAGCAAAGATCTGTCTCAGCTGTCAGTCAGCAAGAAAACGAGGACCTCAGTACTACAACAGCAACTGGATGTCCGTATGCAAATAAATAAGCAAACAAACTGTGATCTAACCTGGCAGCAAAGTATATTAATTATCACAAGGAATGTAAGTGGTCTAGATTCATCCATCCAATCATATAACACCTCGGACTGAGTTAACAATAAAACTCAATAATATGTTGCTTGCAAGAGACCTGCTTTGAACACAAAGATAAAGAAAAGCTAAAATATATGAAGCAAAAGTTAGAAAATACTAGAAACAAAGAGAAATTGAGGGAAACAAAATTGTAGTGTGATATATTCAATTAATCAATCTACAACAGGTAACACAAAACAAATTAAATAGCATTGAGGAAGTCTATAACTCACTGAGATTATACATTCTTTTCAAAATGTTCCTTTTTGTATATAAAAATTTATCATATATTAAGCTACCAAGAAAATTTAAAGTCAATTGTGCAGAAACATCACAGGCTAACCTTTGATAACAAAACTTAAAATTAGTAATATCAAAAGAGACCAAATGCTTAGAAACAAATATGGTGCACTCCTAAATAACAATTTGGTCACATACTATATTAAAAATATCTGATTATCTTAATAATATTTAGAACATATGTATGTAGCCCTTACTATATATAAGACATTGTTCCAAGATCTTTACATCTATACTAACCTTTTTGTTCCTCTCCATGACTCTATGAGATATATGTGTGTATAGTTATTATTATAACAATTCTCATTTTATAGGGAATTATACAGGCAAAAAAATACTCAAAAGTAAATTAATTAACTTTAGAGGTTTCTTTTATAGTGAGGATAAGGCAACTATTGACTGTCCAGATAAAATCATCAAGTTGAGACCTCCAAAAAATTGTATAGGATATAACAAGTTCAGCTGGGGCATCTCAAGTTAGAAGTGCCTGTGAATATAAAAGTAAAGTTATCTAGCAGAGGTTTGGATATATAGTCTGAGGCTTAGGAGCAAGAGCTTATGGCTGAAGTTGTAAAGCTGGGGAACATCAGCCTCTAGTTAACAGTTGAAGCAATTTACCTTGCTATGTTAAATCAATCTCTTTCTATATATGTCTATTAAAACTAGACTCTGAGCTCCTTCAGCGTAAAGACTGTGTCATATTCATAAATAGATATGATTCCTCAGATAGAGAGTAAAGAATGAGAAGGGACAAAATCAAGACTCTGAAAATAGATAAGTTCGAAGGTGAATAAAAATGGAAATTGAGGAACTGTATGCCTAAAGGTGTAGTTGACAAGATATCTAGGCTAGAATGGGCAGGTAGTGAAACCTGGAGGAGCCTGACAGACTGGGAGAATTGGGAAGTATCAAAGGCTTGTATAGAAGTTTGAAATGTGGGAAATGAGAAAGTGGAAGAAGTGGAAAGATATGAGAATGTGATGAGAGAAGAGTTTCAGAATTCAAGAATTCAGAGCTTGTACTTTTGCAGATGTTTACAAGTCCTAGGGTATAGCCATGAGAGGGAATTACAGGCATGTTGGTGAGAATCTTTGATGGACTAAAAGATAGATATCAGCATTGTGAAACTAGGTTGTTAGATGGGTCATTATTATGATTTTGAATTTTCTGAGAGCATATTTACTCAGGATGACAAGAGAATAAATAAATGGGAAACTGTGAGTGAAGTGCCAAATCCCTCCCCAGAGTTGGGGAATGCCTAAGATATTAGCTTTTAAAAACTGAGTCTAGGAAAAGGGTGGGCAAAAAGTGGCAGCTTCAAAGAAGGAGAGATTAGAGAGCAAAAGTGGTAGGAAAATTATCTAACTTATAAGGCTTTCAGGTTCACTCTTCTACAAGTCAAATACCTCCCAATATGTTCCATCCATCCCTTTGGTTTGGAATAACCAAAGGGTTATTGTACCTGAAACATCTTTTCCTTCACTGGGTCATCTTCTACCTATTCTTTAAGATTCAGCTCAGGTGTCACCACCTCCAAAAAGACCCTGTTGGCTTCCTCAGTCTGGGTTAGGTATCCTTCTTCTGTGCATATCACTATAAATTCACTAACTACAATTAATTATAATGATCTACCTGTATGTCTATCTCCTCCACTAAGACCATGTCATAACAAACGTTCTATCCCTAGTTCCTAGCAGTGTCTGACACAAAGTCAGTACACTTTAAATATGTGTTGAATGAATATTCTACCTAGTCAAGTTCAAATTTATTGTTTTCACTTCACTAACTCTCATGTAAAAACACCATATATAGCAAACATTACCACTAATTTCCTTTTTATTTCATAAACTACTTCTCAGAAGTTAGTGTTGAAGTTTTGGCTTAGACCTTTGTCAAAAATGAAGAATCTGTGCCACATCTTCTTTATCTATTCATTTGTTGATGGACACTTAGGTGGATGGACCTAGAGTCATACAGAGTGAAGTAAGTCAGAAAGAGAAAGACAAATACCGTATGCTAACACATATATATGGAATCTAAGGGAAAAAAATGTCATGAAGAACCTAGGGGTAAGACAGGAATAAAGACATAGACCTACTAGAGAATGGACTTGAGGTTATGGGGAGGGGGAAGGGTAAGCTGTGACAAAGTGAGAGAGAGGCATGGACATATATACACTACCAAACGTAAGGTAGATAGCTAGTGGGAAGCAGCCGCATAGCACAGGGAGATCAGCTTGGTGCTCTGTGACCGCCTGGAGGGGTGGGTTAGGGAGGGTGGGAAGGAGGGAGACACAAGAGGGAAGAGATATGGGAACATATGTATATGTATAACTGATTCACTTTGTTATAAAGCAGAAACTAACACACCATTGTAAAGCAATTTTATACCAATAAAGATGTTTAACAAAATACCATATGCTAACACATATATATGGAACCAAAAAAAAAATGGTTCTGAAGAACCTAGGGGCAGGACAGGAATAAAAACGCAGACATAGAGAATGGACTTGAGGACACCGGGAGGGGGAAGTGTAAGCTGGGACGAAGTGAGAGAGTGGCATAGACATATATACACTACCAAATGTAAAATAGATAGCTAGTGGGAAGCAGCCCCGTCGCACAGGGAGATCAGCTCAGTGCTTTGTGACCACCTAGAGGGGTGGGATAGGGAGGGTGGGAGGGAAATGCAAGAGGGAGGAGATATGGGGATATATATATATATATATATATATATATATATATATATATGCATAGCTGACTCACATTGTTATAAAGCAGAAACTAACACACCATTGTAAAGCAATTATACTCCAATAAAGATGTTAAGAAAAAAAATGAAGAATCTCAGGTCAACACCTAGAAAGTTTGATTCAGATGGTCTAGCGTGAGGCTCAGGAATCTTTTTTTTTTTTTTTTTTATGCGGTACACGGGCCTCTCACTGTCGTGGCCTCTCCCGTTGTGGAGCACAGGCTCCGGACGCACAGGCTCAGCGGCCATGGCTCACGGACCCAGCCACTCCGCGGCATGTGGGATCTTCCCCGACCGGGGCACGAACCCGTGTCCCCTGCATCAGCAGGCGGACTCTCAACCACTGCGCCACCAGGGAAGCCCGGAAATCTATTTTTAACATGTACCCCATGTGATTCTGACACATGAAATCTGAGCACAACATTTTGAAAAAAATTTCCTTAAATGAAATGCTTGAGATAAGGATAGGTTAATGATGTATAAAGAATGTCCTGAAAGACATATTTGGTATGACTATTTCAGTAATTTTCATTTCTGGCATGGATTTTGTCAAAATGAACCATCATCCAGTCATGTCAAGTTAGTTTTACAAGAATGTTTTATAAAAACCTATAAATATGAGTTGACTGGTTGATACTACAGTGTGTCATACACAAGACGAAAAGATAGTTGTAGCCATAATTCATAACAAAAGTCCAATATGACCGGATTTTAATTTTTAAAGAGATTTTTCCAAGTAAAGCTCTTGAAAAAAGCTTTACTTTGCTTATTACTTGGATAAGCACTATTTACCCATAAACAAAACATGGAATTGTTTATACTATTTTATTGTATGCCTATACTAAAATTTATTTTACCTTTTTCCTGTTAATATTGCAGTCTCTTATTTCAGTTTAAAATTTTTAGTTCTCCAATTTCAACCTCCCAGCTCCAATGTCTTTTTAATGCTCCTAATTTGTCTAGTTTCCTTTTGACAAACTTGAGAGGTTCAAGTTTGTTGATTGTGTAGAACTGTAAATTCTTCCAACTCTCTATTGTCACAATCAATTTTTATTAGCTCTTTCTAATTCTAATTTAGATGAAGCCTTTTTGACAATTGAGTGTTCAAAGTAGACATGTAAATGATTTTTCTATACGTAAAAGTTGAGATTATTTTTAGTTTTTGTTTATGTAAAATTTTTGAATACGCTTAGCATAATGGAGCATCTGTGTTGATATGTAGACACAGTGACTCTGCACTTCAAGGAGCTAAACAAGTGAAATATTATCATGTGTTTGGGAGGAGAACCATAAATATCTGTTGAATAGCACTAATGACTACCACACCAAGAAAAGTCCATTAGATGACTAGTAGGTTGAAATACTTTATAGAATCAGTCAAGTTGTGAAGTGATGATATATCAAGTAGGATTCAGGACCTAGGCAACAAAACAATAAAAGATTTGAGAGCAGACAGGAGAGAAGGCCAATTAGGGCTCAAATTTCCATGGGAGCAGACTAATCATAAACAGATAGATTCCTGTGCTCAATATCTATTTGCCCTACCAGCTCCGCTCTCCATGCTTCTCCACCCTTTGCTTATGTCCTGAGAGTCTAACCATTACAGATTACATCAATAAGCTCCCAGTGGGTTTGGCCTAAAGGGAGCCCTGGAAGGAGATAGCAGAGAGGGAGCTGAGTGAGTCCCTAGTGTTAATTCCCCTGTCTCTCACCCTTTGAGGTCAGTTCAGGTTCCTGTATCCCTTAATCTCTCTTTCCAGCAGACGCAATATCTCTGAATAAAATCCTTCCAGGAGTAGCACCAGGAATGGTTGCCTCACAAACTGAAATTATTCTTCCTTATGAATCACCATCTATCAGTGTCTTTCTTTAAGATCATAAAAGAGTGTAGAGGGCATGTATGGGAGTGGATTATAAGGATGTTAAACCAAGGAAGATGAGATTTATGACATAAAAGACTGAATGCATTGACATGGGTATATTCACTTAGGATTCAGCATTCAGTATGTTTGCTCAAGAACCTGGGAATAGCACTACCAGTCTGCTAGATTGGCTAATTGAATTCTGGACTAAACAATGGCCTACAGTTAATGAGGTTGAAATGCTAGTATCTTCTTGGCATACACTGGAGCAGTGGTTCTCAAAAAGTATTCCTTAGACCAGCTTCATCAGCCTAAACTGGGAACTTGTTTTATTGCAAATTCTTGGGGACCACCCCAGAATTTCTTAATCAGGAACTCTTGGCATGGGACCCAGTAATGTGTGATTTAACAAACCCTCCAGGTGACTCTGATGCTCACTGATGTTTGAGAAGCACTGCACTAGAGGAAAGAGGCCAAAGGCCCAGGGAAATAAGAATGTTGGAATGGATCATTATATGAATCTTCTCAACTCTGTAGTGGCTGTGTTACCAAGTCCAAACTTGTACTGCTTACCACACAACAGGCCAATAAATCAAGAAATGTGGTGTTGGGGCAAGGAATAGTGACTTTATTCAAAAAGCCAGCAGATGGAGAAGGTGGTGAAGTAGTGTCCAAAAGAACCATCTTACCAGAGTTAGAATTCAGGCTTCATTTATACTAAAAGGGGAGGGGGTGTGGCTGGTTGTTGTAAACTTTTTGGTGCTGGTCAGACCCCGGAGGAGATATGATAATCCTTTCTTCTTGCATCTGTCCATGTAGGTCTGGTCATGAAGTTCCTGTAAACCTCCAACAAGACAAATGTTATTCTCTGTTCTGCAACTTTTTATCTCTATATGAATTAAAAGTGTTATACTTAAAGGTCAAGTCTGGGAGGCAGAGCCTTGAGAAAGGGATATTATGTATATTTCAGGGTACAGGCAACATTCCTTCACAAAGGTGCAGAGTCAGCATGACAAGGCACAGGCTACAGAGCACAAAGGTTACATACAGATAAAGGAATAGATACAATATGGAGTCAGGTTTGTTCTTTGTCACAGCTGAACTCTGTAAGTCAGAGATAACAATAAGGGGTGTTTTGGTGGATTTAGGTTCCCTGATATCAATGGGAACAATGGGATCCTGGTGTGTTAGAGGTTATATAATAATATTGAACTATCAGAGACAAGGCGTGTGCAATTTCTCAATAAACCAAGGAATGTAATGATAGAGTATTTTCACCTAAAGCAAACTGTGGCAATGACCAATTGATCACAGAGTCCCTAGAATTAAATATATTGGCAGGATACTAAGTTGCTAGTTGATGATAAAGGTTAGAAAAATTCCAAATCAAGTTAGAAGCCTAACTTGTGTCACCATCATGGGACTCCATGGCCTCTTCTCCAAATCCTCAAATATAATTGAGTCAAAGCCCTTTAACTGATGTGCAAATTCTGAACCTTTGAGGAGGGACCCTGCAGTGTAGCCACAAGCTTACACCATGAATCCTCCCTCAATCCTTCTCTAGTGAGACCTGAACCCAAGTAACTGTTCACTGGAGGAAGGAAAATATCCTGACCTTCTGGGGATTAATAGCGATTTACCTGGAATTTAGGTTGATGACTACTAGAGACAAAAATGCCACCATAGTCCATTGGTCAAAGTACAGACTTAGTGAAATCAGGTGAGATGGAATCTTGGCTCACATCCATTTCACAATACATCCATTTGGAATGTAGACCTTTTCTGTTATTTCTCTTGTTGCAGAGTATATAGTGGGAATAGATGTATTAAGTAACTAGCAGAATTTTACAATATCTCCTTGTCTCATGGAGTTAAGTCGAAATACTTTATAGAATTGATCGAGTTGTAAAGTGATATGTCAAGTGGGAGGGCTATTATGGTAGAAAAATAGTTTCATGGAGGACTATTATGTTAGAAAAAGTGAAGTGGGGGCCTCTTCCAAGATAACAAACCAAAAGCCCTTGGAGAATTTGCAGAGATTAGTGTCACCATCAAAGACTTTAGAGATGCAGGGGAAATGATTCCTATAACACTCCCATTTATCACACTACTTTGGCTGATGAAAAAGCCAGATGGATCATGGAAAATGACAGTAGATTATTGCAAATAATCAGAGAGTGATGCCAATTGCAGCTGTGGTTTCAAATGTGGTATATTTACTGGAGCAAATCAACACAGCCCCTGGAATCTAGTATGCAGCTACTGACCTGTAAAATGCTTTCCTTTACCCTCTAATCAGTAAGGAATATCAGAAACAGTTTACATTTGCATGGCATGGACAGTGATATATTATTTACTATATTGCTTCAGGGCTGTGAACTCTCCTGCTCTCAATCATAATATAGTCCAGAGGAGCTTTGATCATCTTGACATCCTGAAGAATATGACTTTGGCCTATTAGATTGATGACATTATGCTAACTGGACCTACCAAGTAGGGAGTAGCAAGCACCCTAGATCAGTTTTAATCAAACTTCATTGGTAAAGGATCATTTCTTTTTTAATTTTCAATTTTTAAAAAAGTTTGTATTAATTTATTTTTTTTCATTTAATCAAAGACTGATACTTCTGCAGAATATAATAAATATAAATTATTAGAAAACTTTATGTTATTGGATATTGCAAGTATGTCAACTTGCTATATAAGTTTTTAAATATTTCTATCAATTTCTATATTCATCTTGTTGCAGACAAATGACGAACAGTTGAGGAACTGACACGATTCCATATAACAATTTCAGTAGCACCGCCATAGATATTTTTTAGTAAGACATATGAATGCCCGAGAGGAGGAGATAAACCATGCAAAAATTCAGGGTCTGCCATATTAGTGAAGCTTCTGAGTCCAGTGGTCTTGAGTATATTGGGATATTTCCTTCCATGATGAGAGACAAGTTACCTCACCTTTTAACACTCACACACAAAAATAAGCATAATGCTTAGTGGTCCTCTTTGGATTTGGGAGGCAACATAAAACACATTTGTGCTTCTCTGACAGATCCATTGGTAGTCTGTAAATCTTCTAATTTTAACTGGGTTCTAGGAAAGAATGGGCTCTCCATCAGTTCCAGGCTGTAGAGCATCATGTTTTACTACTAAGGCTTTATGAACCAGGGGTCCCAAAGATAAGCAGAGTTTCTGTGGCAGAAAGACATGTTATATGGAGCCTCTGGCAAACACCAATGGAAAGATAATAGCACAGTACACTTTGGTTTAGGAGAAATGTCTTACTCTACTCAATTTTCCATTCAAAAACCAAACCAAACCAAACAGATCCTGGGTTAAGAATGGGCCCTAAAAGAGACTATTGTTCATCATGAACTGGTGTTATCTGATTGACACAACAATGAATTTGGATGTCACAGCCTCATTTCATTATAAAATGGAAGTAGTATATACCCGGCCTAAACAGATCTGGAAGGAAATGTCAAGACTACGAGCAGATGATCCAGTAATTGTGCTCCTTGGTATTTAACCAAATGAATTGAAAACTTATGTCCACACAAAAACTTACACATGAATGTCTATAGCAGCTTTATTCATAATTGCCACAACTTGAAAGCAATCAAGATGTCCTTCAGTAGGTGAATGGATAAACTGTGGTATATCCAGATAATGGAATATTATTCAGCACTATAAAGAAATGAGCTGTCAAACCATAAAAAGGCAGGGAGGAAAGTTAAAATGCATATTACTAAGTGAAAGAAGCCAATCTGAAAAGTCTACATACTGTCTGATTCCAACAATATGACATTCTGGAAAAGGTAAAACTATGGAGACAGTAAAAGGATCAGTGGTTGCCAGGGGTTGGGGGCTAGAAGGAATAAATAGGCAGAGCACAGATAATTTTTAAGGCAGTAAAATTACTCTGAATAATGTTATAATGTTGGATACATGTTATACATTTTTCCAAACCCAAAGACTGTACAACACCAAGAGCATACTCTAATGGGTATGGGTAATAATAATGTATCAATGTAGGTTCATCAATTGTAACAAATGTTCCTCTCTGGTGCTGAATGTTGATAGTGGGGGAGGCTATGTGTATGTGGAGAAAGTGGGTGTATGTGAACTCTTTGTTCTTTCTAGTCAATTTTGCTATGAACCTAAAAGTGCTTTACAAATAAAGTTTATTAAAATTTATGAGCAGATATCTCAGATTCTCACGACATCCGGTTATACCGCTTTACCACCTCTCCCTCAAACACATCTATTACTTTCAGAGGAGTTCTTTACGAGTAGTTAATGGGGAGGAAAAAGCATTGGGCCTGATTTACAGATGGAACTGCAAGGTATGCCAATACTACCTAGAAGGAATGGCTGTGAAAGTCACTGGTGTAGGGAAATCCTTCCAGTGGTCAGAATATTCAGCAGTGTATATGACTTTGCATATCAGTGGGAGGAGATATGGCCTGAAATATGGATCTATATCAATTCATAAGCAAAGGCTAATAGGTTTGTTAGGGATTTGGAAAGATCAGAATTAGGAAGTCAGTGATAAGGAAGTCACAGTAGGTAGAGAGGTATTTGAATAGACTTCTTCAAATGAGCTAAGAGTGTGAAGATGTTTGTAGCCTATGCAAATACCGACCAAAGGGCATCCATATCAAAGGAAGCTCTCAATAATCAAATGGACAAGATGACTGGCTCTTTTGGTTAGTCAACCTCTTTCCGCAGTCACCTTGATGCTAATTCAATAGGCCCATGTAAAAGTATACATGGTGGCAGGGATAGAAGCTATGCATGGATTCAACAATATGTTCTTTCCATTGCCAGAGCTGACTTGGCTACCACCACTTTTGAATGACCAACCTGCTCACAGCGGAGGCTAACGCTGAGCTCCAAATATGGTATCATTTCCAACGGACCAGCAGACTATCTGGTGTCCGATTGATTACAGTAGACACCTCTTCTTATGAAGGAGGCAACACTTTGTCCTTGATGGGATAGACACATATTCTGGATATGGATTTCCCTTCTCTGCCTGGAAAGACTGTGCCAGCATCACTGTTTATGGACTTATAGAATGCCTTTATCAATTACCATGGTATCCCATACAATATTATCTCTAGCTGAAGGATACACTTTAGAGCTATGGACTCACACTGACAGAATTCACTGGTTTTATTATGTGCCTTATGTAATCTGCTGAAGATTAATTTTTTTATGACAAATAGGAGAAAACAACATGCAAGTTTAAGATGTTGTCCTAAAGGATGCAGTGTATGCCTCAAAACAGTGGTCAGTAAATAGTGCAATTTCTCCCATAACCAGGAACTAAGTGGTGGGTGGGTGCAGTCCTTCCTACAATTATAGCTCATAATATACTTGAGGAATTTTTTTGTGGTATGCAGGCCTCTCACTGTTATGGCCTCTCCCACTGCGGAGCACAGGCTCCGGACGCGCTGGCCCAGCAGCCATGGCTCTTGGGCCCAGCCGCTCCGCGGCATGTGGGATCTTCCCGGACCGGGGCACGAACCCGTATCTCCTGCATCAGCAGGCAGACTCTCAACCACTGTGCCACCAGGGACGCCCCTACTTAAAGAATTTTTGCTTCCATTCCCACAATCTTGGGTTTGGTGGGTTTGGAAATCCTAGTGTATAAGGGAGGAATATTTTCACCAAGAAACAATGTCATGGGCTTCCCTGGTGGCGCAGTGGTTGAGAGTCCGCCTGCCGATGCTGGGGACACGGGTTCGTGCCCTGGTCCGGGAAGATCCCACATGCCGTGGAGCGGCTGGGCCCGTGAGCCATGGCCGCTGAGCCTGTGCGTCTGGAGCCTGTGCTCCGCAACAGGAGAGGCCACAACAGTGAGAGGCCCACGTACAGAAAAAAAAAAGAAACAATGTCATGGGTCTGATGGGTGGGAAGCTGGCACTACTTCATGGGCTTTTTTTTTTAGCTCTTCATGCCCCTAAACCAATATGCAAAGAAGGGACTCACTGTATTGAATTAGGTAATTGATTCTAATTTTAGGGGGAAATTGAGTTGTTGCTACACAATGGGACAAAGAGGATTATGTTTGGAATCTAGAGGCTTGACAGCTGGGCAAGGGAGTAACAAGAGGCACAACTGTCAACTGTCCTCATCAACTGAAAACTGCAACAGCCCAACAAAGTCAGGACCACAAGACTCAGATCCTTCAGGAATGAAGGTCTGTTACACCCAACCAGGTGACGAACCCCATTCATCCAGGTGCTGACAGAGGGTAAGGGGAGCAGAGAATGGGAAAGGAAAGGCAGCTGTGGTTACCAATATAGCCTCATGAATAGTCACAGAGGAGAAAAATACAGCACTGTTTTTTGTTCTTTTATCTTCTCCCCTACACTCCACCACTGTTTTAATGAATATTCTCAGTAGTGGCTAATATTTTACATGGAGTATGATCAAAATGACATCACCCTGCAATGATATGGTAGCTTGTGTGACTTCATGCAACCCACTGGGTGGAGACATGAAATTTTTACTCAGATGAAGGTCAAGAACGGATGCTGAGGTGCAAAAGGAGTGTACAGTGCTGGTTATCTTTCATTTGCCCCTGCAGCTGTTCTCTCCACCCTTTTTCAACCCCCAGGAGGCTGACTTATGTTGGACTGTATTGACGAGATCCCATGACTTCTGATTTACAGTCGAGTACAGCTAATGGGGAACAAAGACAGGAGATCAGAAAGAAAGAGAGAAGTGAGATCATGGTACTTGTTCTCTGAAATGTCAACTCAGGCTGACTGTGACCATGCTCAACTCAAGGGGGTCTTCTATACACAACTTTTACCTCTTCAGGTCTATAAGTTGTAACAGCTCATTATTACTAGCCCCAGGTTACTGCACTATCTCATATGGTTCTCCTACATTCTGCCAACACCCTTGTAAAAAACCCTTTTATAAATAAACCCTTTTAAATTATCCTAATTTGTGTGTGCATTCTGTTAAATGATTGGATCTCTGATACAATCCCCTAGGCAGTGCTCTTGATACAACCTACAATTTATGGCTGGGTGGGTATGTGCCAGATATCTATAGGCAGTTTCTAAAATTTTTATGTATATACATGGATATATATTTTGGGGGCAATCATTTTTTGTCCTGTTACTTAATTGCAATTGTCTTTTAGAATTTGATTGTTAAAGATTTATGTAATATTACAAAGGACTATTGGGCTTATAGAAATTATTCATATGGGATTCTTCGTTATGCCTAGAAATATATGGCCATGAGGCTCAAGCAGTCATTAAGTGACTGCTTAATGGCAAAACTATGTCTTTTTAAAGTTTCAAATTTGGCGGGTTGTTATTTATTTTTCTATTTTATCTTGTTTTATGTACTGACATATTATTGAGATTCTTTTGAGTTATACTAGGTCATGGATTTTACTCACTGGTTTCCCTCCTGTTCATTTGTGATGGAATGTAATGGGATTAAAACATATGGTTCTTTACTTTCTATTGTTTGTTGTATTGGTAAAATCTTTATCTGAGTAAAAAGGCTAAAACAAAGCAAAACATCTTCCTGTGGATTATATCTGAAGAAGATCTAGATAAATTAATCTTGTGAAGTTTGGTATAAGAAATAAATAGGATACATCTTTAAAAAGAGATCTAGATAAATTAATCTTGTGAAGTTTGGTATAAGAAATAAATAGGATACATCTTTTAAAAGAGTTTTAGGTAAACTAATTGAATAAAGATTAAAATGTGGGGTGGATGGGTTGAAAGTGAGATATACTGATAACAAAATAAATTATTTTGTTTGGGGGCACTAAAGACAGAAAGACAATTACGTCTGTGAAAGAAGACAATCTGTTTCATGAAGAGAAGACAGGAAAAAAATGAGATCTTAAAAAATACAGGGAATTTATTTTATTATTTGCACTTTGGTGATGTATTGATGTAGATATATACACACACATGTGAGGCAAGGGAGTATTAAGACTTGGGATGCAGCGGAGTACTATATTGGGATGCAAAGGGATATCTGTTGCTTTTGAAATGGAAATGATAGGAGTGGTTGAAAAGCTGGAGAGTTTGAAAGCCTAAATATTTCCATGGATTAATTCATTTAATTGTAGGGCTTCTGTGAGGCAGTCTATCTCCAAGGTCTGCACACTTAATCTCCACACTGTACTCCTCTAAATTTGGCATTAAGTTTTTGCACCTAAATTTGCAAATAAAGTCTATGGTAAAAGCTGCAACATGGAATAATCCAAACCAAATAACTTATACCAAGCCCCCGTTTCATAGCATTTAATGTCAACTATATAATACTATGCTTAGGTAAAATGATTGGCAGTTGAGGTCTGGCCTAGGTTCTGAACTGGGATGGGAGGAAGGTAGTCTCATGGCTCAACAGACAGCTGCAATTGTCTGTGTATAGAAAAGACTTAGAAATACTTAGAAGAAAGACTTAGAAATACTAATATGAAAAGGGGTTTTCAAGTCCAGAAACAAAGAAGTACGTAAGTACTTATTTTAAACATAAGCAACAACAATCCTGCCATGAGGTTGGGGAGGAGTTAATCAAGTTCCCTTGGTGGGAGACTTTATTGTCTACAGTAGTCTTTCAAAGAATGTGGGGTGGGGGGGTCCTTTGGCCACACTATGTATTTGAATCCTGTAAGAGGTTGATACAATGCTATCAAAGGAAACAAGATGGGGAACAGGGTTCAAAACCTTTATTTATTTATTTATTCAAAATCTTTAATTTTTATTATCAACTAAAGGTTTTTGAAGATATCCTTTAATTATTTCTGTGAAACAGGCTTTTCATGAAAGTACTACGTATAGTCAGACTCCATAAGTAAAATAATAAATGAATGAATGAATGCTTTCCTGAGTTGTCAGCATTATTATCCGAAGCTCTTTGATGTAATTCCACAGAGTCTAAAAATATCAGGGAATAGCCTGAATTGTGGGAATACTAACCTCATAGTCGGCAGGCCTGTCACAGAGCAGGATGTACAAACCAAATGCAGAGACTCTCAAACCACCCAGGTTTTTCTTCTTGTGTGGAGAATAACCTGGATTTTACAAGATCATATTTTAACCATTCATTCTTAGATAGTATTATTGCTAAAAACATTTGATCAAGATTTTTTTGAAAAATAAAGTTCATATAAATATTTGATAATATAAGCATTTTTAAGTGATACAAATGGTTATTTTAAAGGTTAATAAGTTAGTTTCTATTTATATTTCATTAGTTTCCATAGAGCTATAGCATTTTGAGTTCTCAGTAAGATAGCAAAATGGGTGATCATTTTTCAGCATATAAAATAATTCTATAAACTTTATTTCAGCTTAAATTCAAGGAAAAAATAAAAGGTTTATTTTCTCCACATGGGAAACAAGATGTTAAAAATAACTAGCAATAAGATGATTTATCATGGCAATATTATTAATTTTTGTAAACAGCTTCTGAGAAAAGACATCTGAAAATACCATATATAGAGTTCTGAATTATACCATTCATAATAGCTTATTGGAGGGAATATTAGCAGATCCAAGCTATCCTTAAAACAGTTATTCTCTTGGCAAGTTTCTGAGCACAAAATCATACTTGTGTTGTGTTAATATTATCAGCCTCCAACATAAAAATTGATCCAATTTCTTCTTATGAATACTTACTTGAACATTTTTGCATCTGGAAAATACAATCCCTCAAGTAGCTTGCTGTATAATCAGGATTTTAAAGAAGTGCAAATCAGCACTATTCACAATAGCCAAGACATGGAAACAACCTAAATGTCCATCGACAGAAGAATGGATAAAGATGTGGTACATATATACATGGAATATTACTCAGCCATAAAAAAGAATGAAATAATGCCATTTGCAGCAACATGGATGGACCTGGAGATTATCACACCAAGTGAAGTAAGTCAGAAAGAGAAAGTCACATATCATATGATATCACTTATATGTGGAATCTAAAGTATGATACAAACGAACCCATCTATGAAACAGAAACAGAATCACAGACATAGAGAACAGACTTGTGGTTGCCAAGGGGGAGGGGGCTGGGGGAGAGATGGAGTGGGAGGTTGGGGTTAGAAGATGTAAGCTTTTATATAAAGAATGGATAAACAACAAGGTCCTACTGTATAACACAGAGAACTATATTCAATATCCTATGATAAGCCATAATGGAAAAGAATAAAAAAGAAAAAAAGAAAGAAGTGCAAGTCATATTAATGATGCCCAGCATATCTATGTATGGAAAGTGGTGTTTCTTCTGGTTCTAGCAGAAATTTGGTAAGATGCACTAGATTTTCTTTCATTTTATCTCATATTTATTATGTCCTTGATACATATTACAAAACACATGAACCTTGAAAGTATTATGCTAAGTTAAAGAAGTCGGCCACAAAAGATCACATATTGTGTAATTCCGTTTATATAAAATCTATAGAGACAGAAAGTATGTGGAGGCTGGAGGGTGGTGGGGAGGATAAGATACGGAGTTTCTTTTTTGAGGTGATTAAAATGTCCTAACATTGATTGTGGTTACACTTACATATATCTGTAAGTATACTAAAAAAAACGAACCACATATTTTTAAAACGTGAATTGTATGGCATGTGAATTATATCTCAATAAACTGTTTAAAAAGTGAGTCAAGGAGCTTATACATAGCATTGGTACATTGGATTTATTCAGATTCTCCTTTTTCCAAGGGCCTAACCAACTAATTCAATTTAATGAAAATCACAAGGCACCTATCATGTGCAAAATGCTGTGTACCATCATTGCAAGAGATAAAAGATGAAACCGTCTTTACCTTTCAGGAGGTTACAATGCAGAAAGGGCAATGATGATATAATAATAATGGTGATGATGATGATGATAGGAAGAGGAGGGAAAAGAAGGGATAGCATTCACTGAGTATTTGCTATGTTCCAAGAACTGTGTTAAATGCTTTAAATGTTATTTTGTTTTATTCTCATAGCAACCATAGAGATAGATACTGTTATTCTTCTGATTTTTACCTGAGGAAACAGACACATAAAAGGTGAATTAACTTACATAGGGTCACACATCAAGAAATGGCAGGGTGAGAATTTTAACATAGTGCTTAGCCAAGAGCCAGCGCTCTTAACAACTTGAGTCCATAGATACACAAAATACATAATACAAGGTGGATTGAGGTGTGTCATGAAAGAGTCAAATAAAAGTGATAGAGTCACCTGAAGAAAGAACACATCTTATTTGCGGCTCAGGAAGGACTAGAAAGAACACATCTTACTTGCAGCTCTAAAGTACATGGGTATGTTTGAATATTTGACTACAATTTTCATGAGTCATGAAGTAGCTTCAAACCTATATCACAAATTAAATACTTATTTTTTTGGTAAAATAAATATGGTCAAACAGAAAATGACTACAGAATCACAATGTCAAAGGTGAAACTTTCTCAAAATAAATTTATAATAGACAAAGAAACTATCACAAGATATAAAACCAGAACCCCCAATTCTAGTCATTCTCCTTATCTCCAATCTAATCCTTTATTTTCAGCCTGAGATCTTTCAAACTCTTCTTTTTGTGCTTGCAATTACATTCCTAATCTAGATTGTACTGATTTTCCCCCTCTCCTGTCTACTTTCTTATTGACTTTCCCACTGCTTCCCTTCCCACAGTTAGTTGAATATTATGGCTAAAGCTATTCTTATGAATCACATAAAGCACATCACTAATAACAACTTTAGTGCTTTTCACATAAAGGATAAGTTATTTTGCTTTCAGTCTGGAGGCTACATATTAAATGTTCACCTATATCTACTTAGTCTATTGTCCTTTACATATTTCCATACCACTTTTCTCTACCATCATCTATACTAACATCTAAAGAATAGCATCCCTGTTCTTTATTGAGTTCCCATGAGTGCTTTTAAAATTGCCTTCCTAAAACATTTACTGGAAGATTGTTTTGGCCATAATCAGAGGAATAATGAAGTAATTTTACTTCCTAGACAGTCAGCATTGCTGATAAGTATGAAACATGCCAGACCACCCTCTTCTTCAGTCATTACATAAAAACCAATGTTATTTTATTAAATAACATTTACTTCTGCTATGGCATAAGTGATCACCTCTGAATCATTCTGCTGACTACACAAAGATGTGATAGAAAATACGTGAATTATTTTATGTAAATAATGAAACAGACATTCTAGAGTTCTATATTACTATTTAGAGTAGGATAGGTGATTGCTGTGGTAATAAAAAAGACCCAAAATCTCAGTAGCTTAACACATAACAGTTTATTTCTCACACTCAGAACATTCACTGTAAGTCCATCAGCTCTCCAGGGCAGGTCCCTTACAAATAGCGACTTAGAGATACAGGTTGCATCCATCTTGTAGGTACACTATTTGGAGGACACTGCTTTCAGGTCCTCATGGCAGGTAAAGAGAGCTGGAGGGTCACGCAGGACTTTTTACTGCTCCGGTATTGAAACGACACATCACTTCTGTTTACAATCTCTCTGTAATCCCTCTGCTAGAAGTAATAAATGGCATTGCCTAACTACAAGGGGCTGGGAAGTGAATGGGGGCACATAGATATTTGATAGCTGTTAATGTCTTTGCCACATTCTACAAATAATATAAGCTTTTTTTCATATTTTAATGAAAAACAATTTTTGAAAAACTCTATATGGATAGAAAATATCTCTTAAATGCAATAGTTTTTATCAGCATATAGACATATATTTTAGGAAACAGCTAAAGTTATGAAGCTTCAATGTGACCTAACAAGGCATTACATTTATAATGGTCCAAGAATGTTACTGAGAGATTCCGGGGTATGCACTGCAAAAATTTGGGGACCTAGTATGTTATTTATCTACCAGATGTTTTCTATCTTTATAATAATTTTACTTGTGATTCAAGGGAGCTGACATGAAATCAGCTATTTAAAAAAATAGCTATTTATTCTCTCCTCATGCTAAAATACTTTGTACATATGACATTACAATTAGCACATCCTCTGTAACAGGTGCTTTTGTTAGACATCAATTTATAATTCATATTACTCTGATATAAAAAATGTAGATTAAAAATAAATTTCAACTTATTTCAGCATAGTGGCAAACGTGATTCAGCAACAAACACAAGGCAACAAACTCCAAATGTTAGTAAAATGTGAAACAGAAAGATTATAATCTCCTAAATTTAACTCCTATTTTAATTCAATATTAATGCTTAAGACAAGAAATTTTTAAACAGCATAGTTGCTAAGATTTTGGCAGTAGTTTTATGTAACAAGACATACAGTGTACTAAAGGTCTGGCACTCAACTTGCTTACAGTAAACCAGCTTCAATATGAAGGCATTAAATATTTTTTAAAAACCTTCTTTTTACATGCTAAATATTTTGGCAAGTGTGCAATTAAACACAGTCATGAAATTAAGATAGTAAGATTAAGAAATTACAAACTTGAAACTTGTATCCTAAGCATAAATCATATAAAAAAGGATTACTGGTTATATAGAATATCTCTGGATAATCAAAAATTAATAGTATATAGCATGCAAAATATTTCAGAATCTTTATTAATCAAAAAATACCAGGGTCTATTTAAAATTATTCCCCTCCAAAGGGTATCAAAGTTAATTCAAATCATGTAACACTCTAACACTAAATATTATTCAGTACTGTCGAAATGGAGGTAAATTTCATAAAACTGGGGCCTTACATATACTGTAAATTGCTGTCTTTCTTGTTCATGTGAAACAGCACACATTACTAAGTAATAAAAGAATGGCTGCTGCACTGGCAAAAATAGAATGTGTAAGGATCAAAGGCACACTATTCAGCTCGCCAAAGTGAGAGCAAACTCTTTTTCCCCCACAAACCCTTTCCCCATGTAAACAAAATTTCATTAAGGAGAAAAGAAAACTAAACTAAACTTTTCATCTTCAAAAGTAAGTATTTTGAGACAATGTTAAGTCCATGCTTCAAAAATGTCAGCTATCGTCGCCTGGATATTTCTGATTATATTTTAAAGATGTAGCCAAATTCGATACTTTTAACATCAGATCCACTGTTTGGTCATAATTATTTACCATCTAAAACATTTTACTTTAATTCCAAACATTTAAACCACTAGTATAACAACATGGTTTTGCTCTCAGAAGAATTAGCCAGTGGAGGGAAAAACACACAAAAAAACCCAAAATCCTACATTTAAGCTGCAGGCAACAATTATGGCCCTTTCTGGCACAGTAGCATTTGACTGGCAACTCAAAGTCCAGGAATAATTCTACTAACACAGGGAAACTCATGCATTTTGGTAAATATGCCCTAACATTCACAGATGAATTTCCTTTACACTTGCTTTTTTCAATAGGGAAATCTTGCTTTTTTTCTTGATATTATCCGGACTTGTGACTTGAACCTGACTTCTTTTTCTTCTTCTTACTATGTTTTTTGTGCTGTTTCTTCTTCTTCTTCTTTGCTTTTTCCATTGCTTTTTCTCGCTCTTCACGTCTTCTCTTCTTTTTTGCTTGTACCTCCTCTTCATAATCTGATTCTGATGAGGACTCTGATGATAAAGGTTTATCCTCGGGACAAGTCTTCTTTCTTTTTTTGCTGAGACTTCTAATATACTTTTCTTTGTCTGTTTCATCCTTTGACTTCTTTTTCTTTTTTACAGATTCTTTGCTCTCTGATTCAGATTCACATGTAGAGCTTTCTGATGATTTGTATGAACGGTTCTTCTTTTTCTTTCTCTTTTTTCCTTGTTTCTTTTCCTCATCCTCAGAATCTGAAGAACTGCTTGAAGAATCAGAGCTTGATGTAGAAGAAGATGAAGACTGACAAGATTTCTTCTTTTTCTTTTTCTTTCTTTCTCTTTTTTTGGATGAGCTCTCATTTCCACTCAATAATTTCTCTCTGCTTTTTTCTAGTTCCTTCTTCCAATTCTCATTCATTTTTTCTTCAAATTCAGCTAATGCCTTGGAGCCTTTCTTTTTATTTTCTAATTGTTTCTTCACTTCTTCCCAGGTGGGCCTTGGTCGATTCAGATAATCTTGTATTGTGGGGCCTGCAGATTGAGATGGGCCCCTCCATCTGGCCATTGCTATAGGATTCATATAGGCCACCCGATTGTCCCGCTTTCCCATGGTGCCTGATGGTTCCCAGAGCCGACTCTCAGTTGCTAAAGAGAATAAAGATAGACATTCTCCTTAAATTCTTCATCTGCTAGTATACCAAGTGGGCTCCATTCTGTGAGAGAAGCAGATGCAATGATTACAAAACACCTTTAATATAAGACAAAGTAAGCACATAAGTTTAATTGGTCACTGTCTATCACATAGCACAGTAGAAAAATTTCCAAAATCTTAGACCTTGAGAAAAAAGAATATACACACAAGATTTTTGCATGTTTTAGACGTTGTGGTATTAATATAACATAAAGTGTTTTTTATATCTCATGTAAGGTTCTGTTATCTAAATTTTTTAATAACTATTTCCTTTTATATTGTATGATAATTACCTTTTTTTTCTTTCTTTCTGCCTTATATGGTATAAAGCGAGAGAGGAATTTCTATAGCTAAATTCTATACCAGGCAGACCTTCTCCATTTTAGTAGAGTGCAGCACAATCCACTCTACTCTTTGATAGAAACCTAGGAGTCATACCTGAAAAATCCTTCTCCTCAATTCTCACAACCAATTCATACTAAATCCTGCTGTTTAAACCCCCACAACAATAGGTCTCATGTCCATTCACTTTTCTCCAAATATATTGTCATCAACATAGTCCAGGTACTGTCATTTTTCATTTGGACTATTAATCTCTAGTATCTATTGTTTATTATCTGCCAGGGACTGCTTAGTGTTGTGCAGTGGATTATCTCATTCAGCCTCCAGACTAACCCTACGAAGTTGATCCTATTATTATCCCTGTTACACAGATGAAGAAACTGAGGCTTAGAGAATTTGAGTAATGAGTACTTGCATAAAGTAACATAAAAAATGGCAAATGGCAAAACCAGGATTTAAATCAAGGCAGCCTGACGCCAAACCCTGCACACCTAACACAACATTATATTGCCTCCTTATATCAACCTCTTATTTATTTATTTATTTATTTATTTATTTATTTATTTATGGCTGTGTTGGGTCTTCGTTGCTGTGCGCAGGCTTTCTCTAGTTGCGGAGAGTGAGGGCTATTCTTCGCTGCAGTGTGCGGGCTTCTCATTGCGGTGGCTTCTCTTCTTGCACAGCATAGGCTCTATGTGTGTGGGCTTCAGTAGTTGTGGCTCATGGGCTCTAGAGCGCAGGCTCAGTAGTTGTGGTGCATGGGCTTAGTTGCTCTGCGGCATGTGGGATCTTCCCGGACCAGGGATCGAACCTGTGTCCCCTGCATTGGCAGGCAGATTCTTAACCACTGAGCCACCAGAGAAGTCCCTCAACCTCTTAATTGACAGCCCTATATTTACTCTTACTTCTTCCATTCCAGTCCCACACTGAAATCAGAAGGATCTTAAAATACTCCAATGGCTTTACATTTTAATGAGAATTAGATCCACACTCCTTTAAAGATCCTGCATGATCTGTCTTGCTTATCGCTCTTACACTTCATTGAGAGTTATTCACTTCTTTTCTCAATTCTATCTTTTCCAATCTTCTCTTGGTTTCTGGAACATGTTAAGCTCCAAGCTTAGCCACCATGGCCAGTTCCACCTCATCTTCATGCCTCAGTTTAGAGGTCAATTCCTCAGAAAGGAAATTATTAGGTGGAACTATATAAAATCACCAATTATACAGAAAAAAAAGTCAAATACCAGTAATTTCACATGGCTCAACCTTATATTATGTTGCCTCTGTATCTACCCCTTATAGTCATTATTCTGCATCACAGTTCCTTGTTTCTTTTATTCATAGCACTTAGAAAATTGAGGATTATTTTTTTATTTGACTATTTGGATGTGTGTGTTTGTGTGTGTGTGTGTATGCATGTGTGTATTCATTGCTAAATATAAGGCTAAGAAGGGTAAAGGTCATGTTTGATCTGTCTTATCACCATGGTGTTCCCAGTACCTAACATGGCATCAGGCCCACACTAAGTACTCAATAAATATTTGCTCAATAATAAACAAACTAATGAATGGATTGATGCAGGGGTAACTCTGTGAGAGAGGGGCATTCACAGAAGCCTCCTGTAGTTGGTGATGTCAGTACAGGATTTTGAAGGATAAATAGGAGTTCACCCGGGAAATGAGGAAATGACAGACATTCCCCAGGCAGAAGAAACAATATGTGAAAAAACAGAGAAATCTGAAAGAGCACAATGTATTTAGTGTTGATGGAGCCTAAAGTGCAAGAGGGTAGCAGCAGGAGGTAAGGCTGCATAGGAAGTAAATAGCCTGATCCTAGAGGCTTTCTTAGGTTATTTTAACATCTTGGATTTTGTCCTATACTTGTTAGGAAGCCAGCAAAGTCTGAAGATAAAGATAATCAGACATATCACAGATTTTTCTGTCAGTCTCCATCTTGACTTTGACCCTTTAAGTCACCCTAACATACCTACCCATCATAAGCTCAACACCACAGACTTTACGGTGACTCTTGGTAATAGTTTCTTAGGTTTGATTTGTTGTGTTATCTTATTCTCCTTCCTCTTCAATTCTGCCCAGCTCCTCTTAGGTATTTTTGTCATTTTCATTCTTACTGCTACCCAAAGGACTATGGTCATGAATTTCATGTGAGCAACTTTTAAACATTAAAATTTGAGGAAAAATCCTAAATATCCATCAATAACAAACAGGTTATATCAATTATAGTATACGTATACAATGGAATACTACATCCACAACATACTGTTCAGTGAAAAGTTCACCAAATGTAAACACTTGTTATCTCTGCATGTGGAGAGGCATTATTTCCTTTTGTAAGTTTCCCTATACTATTTATATTTTTTACAATGAGCAGGTATTATCTTTAACTTTAAAAAATCCAGAATAGGGCTTCCCTGGTGGTGCAGTGGTTGAGAGTCCACCTGCCGATGCAGGGGACACAGATTCGTGCCCCAGTCTGGGAAGACCCCACATGCCACGGAGCGGCTGGGCCCATGAGCCATGGCCACTGAGACTGCATGTCTGGAGCCTGTGCTCCGCGGTGGGAGAGGCCACAACAGTGAGAAGCCTGCGTACTGCAAAAAAAGTCCAGAATAAAAGGTGTTATGGACAACAATATTAAATGCAACAGATAGGTCAAGTAAGATAAAATCTGAAAATATCTATTATATTTGGCTATAAAGAAATCATTAGTAACCTTTGCTAATGCAATTTTAATTAATTAGGGCAGAAGCCAGATGACAGTGGGTTAAAGACTAAATGGGAGGTGAGAAAGTAGGGACATAGGGTACATAGACTCACTTGAGAAGGAAAGTAAAGTGATAAGAGGGCAACTATAATGAGGGATGAAGAATTTTAAAAAAATGATTTTTTACCGTTGTTTGTTTTTATCAAAGAAGAAACTTGAACATGTTCAGAGGGTGACAAGGTAAAATAGAAAGACTTTTAAGAAGACAGGAAAGAGGGAGGAGCTTCAAGATGGTGGAAGAGTAAGACACGGAGATCACCTTCCTCCCCACAGATACACCAGAAATACATCTACAGGTGGAACAACTCCTACAGAACACCTACTGAACGCTGGCAGAAGACCGCAGACCACCCAAAAGGCAAGAAACTCCCCACGTACCTGGGTAGGGCAAAAAAAAAGAAAAAGAAAAAACAGAGACAAAAGAATAGGAATGGGACCTGCCCCAGTGGGAGGGAGCTGTGAAGGAGGAAAGGTTTCCACACATTAGGAAGCCCTTTCGCGGGCAGAGACTGCGGGTGGCGGAGGGGGGAAGCTTCAGAGCCACGGAGGAGAGCGCAGCCACAGGGGTGCGGAGGGCAAAGCGGAGAGATTCCCACACAGAGGATTGGTGCCGACCGGCACTCACCAGCCTGAGAGGCTTGTCTGCTCACCCGCCAGGGCAGGCGGGGCTGGGAGCTGAGGCTTGGGCTTCGGTCGGAGCGCAGGGAGAGGACTGGGGTTGGCGGCGTGAACACAGCCTGCAGGGGGTTAGTGCACCACAGCTAGCCAGGAGGGAGTCAGGGAAAAGGTCTGGAGCAGCCGAAGAGACAAGAGACTTTTTCTTGCCTCTTTGTTTCCTGGTGAGCGAGGAGAGGGGATTAAGAGCACTGCTTACAGGAGCTCCAGAGACGGGCACAAGACGCAGCTATCAGTGCAGACCCCAGAGATGGGCATGAGACACTAAGGCTGCTGCTGCCACAACAAAGAAGCTTGGGTGTGAGCACAGGTCACTCTCCATACATCCCCTCCCAGGAGCCTGTGCAGCCCGCCACTGCCATGGTCCCGTGATCCAGGGACAACTTCCCGGGGGAACGCACGGCGTGCCTCAGGCTGGTGCAACGTCATGTTGACCCCTGCTGCCGCAGGCTCACCCTGAATCTGTACCCCTCCCTCCCCCGTGGCCCGACAGAGACAGAGACCCCGAATCAGTGGCTCCTTTAAGGCCGACCTGTCTGAGTGAAGAACAGACGCCCTTAGGTGACCTACACACAGAAGTGGATCCAAATCCAAAGCTGAACACCGGGAGCTGTGCAAACAAAGAAGAGAAAGGGAAATTTCTCCCAGCAGCCTTAGGAGCAACGGATTACATCTCCACAATCAACTTGATGTACCCAACATCTGTGGAATACCTGAATAGACAACAAATCATCCCAAATTGAGGAGGTGGACTTTGGGAGCAACGATATATATATATTTTTCCCTTTTTCTCTATTTGTGAGTGTGTATGTGAATGCTGCTCTGTGTGATTTTGTCTGTATAGCATTGCTTTTACCATTTGTCCTAGGGTTCTGTCTGTCCATTTTTTAAATTATTACTTAAAAATTGTTTTCTTAATAATTATTTTTCAACTTTTATTTTAATAACCTTTAAACTTTATTTTATTTTATTTTATTTTATCTCCTTTCTTTCTTTTCTTTCTCCCTTTTATTCTGAGCCATGTGGAGGACAGGCTCTTGGTGCTCCAGCCAGGTGTGAGGGCTGTGCCACTGAGGTGGGAGAGCCAAGTTCAGGACACTGGTCCAGAAAAGACCTCCCAGCTCCATGAAATATCAAAAGGTGAAAATCTCCCAGAGACATCCATCTCAACACCAAGACCCAGCTTCACCCAAAGACCAGAAAGCTACAGTGCTGGAAACGCTATGCCAAACAACTAGCAAGACAGGAACAAAAACCCATCCATTAGCAGAGACGGTGCCTGAAATCATAGTAAGGCCACAGACACCCCAAAACACACCACCAGAAGTGGACCTGCCCACCAGAAAGACAAGATCCAGCCTCATCCACCAGAACACAGGCACTAGTCCGCTCCACCAGGAACTCTACACAACCCACTGAACCAACCTTAGCCACGGGGAACAGGCACCAAAAACAACGAGAACTATGAACATGCAGCCTGCGAAAAGGAGACCTCAAACACAGTAAGTTAAGCAAAATGAGAAGACAAAGAAACACACAGCAGATGAAGGAGCAAGGTAAAAACCCACCAGACCTAACAAATGAAGAGGAAATAGGCAGTATACCTGAAAACCAATTCAGAGTAATGATAGTAAAGATGATCCAAAATCTTGGAAATAGAATGGAGAAAATACAAGAAAAGTTTAACAAGGACCTAGAAGAACTAAGGAGCAAACAAACAGTGATGAACAACACAATATACGAAATTAAAAGTTCCCTAGAAGGGATCAATAGCAGAATAACTGAGGCAGAAGAAGGGATAAGTGACCTGGAAAATAAAAGAGAGGAAAGCACTACTGCAGAGCAGAATAAAGAAAAAAGAAAGAAAAGAATTGAGGACAGTCTCAGAGACTTCTGGGACAATATTAAATGCACCAACATTCGAATTATAGGGGTCCCAGAAGAAGAAGAGAAAAAGAAAGGGACTGAGAAAATATTTGAAGAGATTATAGTTGAAAACTTCCCTAATATGGGAAAGGAAATAGTAACTCAAGTCCAGGAAACACACAGAGTCCCATACAGGATAAATCCAAGGAGAGATACGTCAAGACACATATTAATCAAAGTATCAAAAATTAAATACAAAGAACAAATATTAAAAGCAGCAAGGGAAAAACAATGAATAACACACAAGGGAATCCCCATAAAGTTAAAAGCTGATCCTTCAGCATAAATTCTGCAAGCCAGAAGGGAGTGGTTGCACATATTTAAAGAGATGAAGGAGAAAAACCTACAAGCAAGATTACTCTACCCAGCAAGGATCTCATTCAGATTCAACAGAGAAATTAAAACCTTTACAGACAAACAAAAGCTAAGAGAATTCAGCACCACCAAACCAGCTTTACAACAAATGCTAAAGAAACTTCTCTAGGCAGGAAACACAAGAGAAGGAAAAGACCTACAATAATAAACCAAAAACAATTGAGAAAATGGGAATAGGAACATACATATTGATAATTACCTTAAATGTAAATGGATTAAATTCTCCAACAAAAAGACACAGACTGCCTGAATGGATACAAAAACAAGACCCGTATATATGCTGTCTACAAGAGACCCACTTCAGACCTAGGGACACATACAGACTGAAAGTGACGGGATGGAAAAAGATATTCCATGCAAATGGAAATCAAAAGAAAGCTGGAGTAGCAATTCTCATATCAGACAAAATAGACTTTAAAACAAAGATTATTACAAGAGACAAAGAAGGACACTACATAAAGATCAAGGGATCAGTCCAAGAAGAAGATATAACAATTGTAAATACTTATGCAGCCAACATAGGAGCACCTCAATATATAAGGCAGATGCTAACAGCCATAAAAGGAAATTGACAGTAATACAGTCATAGCAGGGGACGTTAACACCCCCCTTTCACCAGGGGACAACTCATCAAAAATGAAAATAAATAAGGAACACAATCTTTAAAAGATACATTAAACAAGATGGACTTAATTGATATTTATAGGACATTCCATACAAAAACAACAGAATACACATTCTTCTCGTCTTCATGGAACATTATCCAGGATAGATCATATCTTGGGTCACAAGTCAAGCCTTGGTAAATTTAGGAAAATTGAAATCGTATCAAGTATCTTTTCTGACCACAATGCTATGAGACTAGATATCAATTACAGGAAAAAATCTGTAAGAAATTCAAACACATAGAGGCTAAACAACACATTACTTAACAACGAAGATGTCACTGAAGAAATCAAAGAGGAAATCAAAAAATACCTAGAAACAAATGACAATGAAAACACGGTGACCGAAAACCTATGGGATGCAGCAAAAGCAGTTCTAAGAGGGAAGTTTATAGCAATACAATCCTACCTTAAGGAACAAGAAACATCTCAAATAATCAACCTAACCTTACACCTAAACCAATTAGAGAAAGAAGAACAAAACAAACCCCAGAGTTAGCAGAAGGAAAGGAATCATAAAGATCAGATCAGAAGTAATTGAAAAAGGAATGAAGAAAACAATAGCAAAGATCAATAAAATTAAAAGCTGGTTCTTTGAGAAGATAAAATTGATAAACCATTTGCCAGACTTATCAAGAAAAAAAGGGAGTCGACTCAAATCAATAGAATTAGAAATTAAAAAGAAGTAAAAAGTGACACTGCAGAAATACAAAGGATCACAAGAGATTACTACAAGCAGCTATATGCCAATAAAATGGACAACCTGGAAGAAATGGATGAATTCTTTGAAAAGCACAACCTTCTGAGACTGAACCAGGAAGAAATAGAAAATATAAGCAGACCAATCACAAGCACTGAAATTGAAACTGTGATTAAAAATCTTCCAACATACAAAAGCTCAGGACCAAATGGCTTCACAGGCAAATCTATCAAACATAGAGAAGAGCTAACACCTATCCTTCTCAAACTCTTCCAAAATTTGGCAGAGAGAGGAACACTCCCAAACTCATTCTGCGAGGCCACCATCACTCTGATACCAAAACCAAAGATGTCACAAAGAAAGAAAACTACAGGCCAATATCACTGATGAACACAGATGCAAAAATCCTCAACAAAATACTAGCAAACGGAATCCAACAGCACGTTAAAGGGATCATACACTATGATGAAGTGGGGTTTACCACAGGAATGCAAGGATTCTTCAATATATGCAAATCAATCAATGTGATATACCATATTAACAAATTGAAGGAGAAAAACCATATGATCATCTCAATAGATGCAGAGAAAGCTTTCAACAAAACTCAACACCAATTTATGATAAAACCCTCCAGAAAGTAGGCCTAGAGGGAATTTTCCTCAACATAATAAAGGCCATATATGACAAACCCACAGCCAACATCGTCCTCAATGATCAAAAACTGAAACCATTTCCACTAAGATCAGGAACAAGTCAAGGTTGCCCACGCTCACCACTATTATTCAACAGTTTTGGAAGTTTTAGCCACAGCAAGCAGAGAAGAAAAAGAAATAAAAGGAATCCAAATTGGAAAAGAAGATGTAAAGCTGTTACTGTTTGCAGATGACATGATTCTATACATAGAGAATCCTAAAGATGCGACCAGAAAACTACTAGAGCTAATGAATGAATTTGGTAAAGTAGCAGGATACAAAATTAATGCACAGAAATCTCTTGCATTCCTATACACTAATGATGAAAATCTGAAAGTGAAATTAAGAAAACACTTCCATTTACCATTGCAACAAAAAGAACAAAATATCTATGAATAAACCTTCCTTAAGAGCCAAAGGCCCTGTATACGGAAAATTATAATACACTGATGAAAGAAATTAAAGACGATACAAATAGATGGAGAGAGATACCATGTTCTTGGATTGGAAGAATCAACATTGTGAAAATGACTATACTACCCAAAGCAATCTACAGATTCAATGCAAACTCTAGCAAATTACCACTGACATTTTTCACAGAACTAGAATAAATATTTCACAATTTGTATGGAAACACAAAAGACCCCGAATAGCCAAAGCAATCTTGAGAAAGAAAAACGGAGTTGGAGGAATCAGGCTCCCTGACTTCAGACTACACTACAAAGCTACAGCAATCAACACAGTATTGTACTGATACAAAAACAGAAATATAGATTAATGGAACAGGATAGAAAGCCCAGAGATAAAGCCCCACACCTATGGTCACCTTATCTTTGATAAAGGAGGCAAGAATATACAGTGGAGAAAGGACAGCCTCTTCAATAAGTGGTGCTGGGAAAACTGGACAGCTACATGTAAAAGAATGAAATTAGAATACTCCCTGACACCATACACAAAAATAAACTCAAAATGGATTAAAGACCTAAATATAAGGCCAGACACTATCAAACTCTTAGAGGAAAACATAGGCAGAACACTCTATGACATAAATCACAGCAAGATCCTTTTTGACCCACCTCCTAGAGAAATGGAAATAAAAACAAAAATAAACAAATGGGACCTAATGAAACTTCAAAGCTTTAGCACAACAAAGGAAACCATAAACAAGACGAAAAGACAACCTTCAGAATGGGAGAAAATATTTGCAAATGAAGCAACTGACAAGGATTAATCTCCAAAACATACAAGCAACTCATGCAACTCAATATCAAAAAAACAAACAACCCAATCCAAAAGTGGGCAGAAGACCTAAATAGACATTTCTCCACAGAAGATATACAGACTGCCAACAAACACATGAAAGAATGCTCAGCATGATTAATTATTAGAGAAATGCAAATCAAAACTACAATGAGATATCATCTCACACCGGTCAGAATGGCCATCACCAAAAAATCTACAAACAATAAATGCAGGAGAGGGTGTGGTGAAAAGGGAACCTTCTTGCACTGTTGGTGGGAATGTAAATTGATACAGCCACTATGGAGAACAGTATGGAGGTTCCTTAAAAAACTACAAATAGAACTACCATATGACCCAGCAATCCCACTACTGGGCATATACCCTGAGAAAACCATAATTCAAAAAGAGTCATGTACCAAAATGTTCACTGCAGCTCTATTTACAATAGCCAGGACATGGAAGCAACTGAATTGTCCATCAACAGATAAATAGATGAAGAAGATGTGCCACATATATATAATGGAATATTAGTCAGCCATAAAAAGGAATGAAACTGAGTTATTTGTAGTGAGGTCGTTGGACCTAGAGACTGTTATACAGAATGAAATAAGTCACAAAGAGAAAAGCAAATACTATATGCTAACACATATATATGGAATCTAAAAAAAAAAAATGGTCAGAAGAACCTAGGGGCAATAAAGATGCAGACCTACTACAGAACGGACTTGAGGATACAGGGAGGGGCAAGGGTAAGCTGGGACAAAGTGAGTGAGTGGCATGGACATATATACACTAGCAAACATAAAATAGATAGGTAGTAGTAAGCAGCCACATAGCACAGGGAGATCAGCTTGGTGCTTTGTGACCACCTAGAGGGGTGGGATAGGGAGGGTGGGAGGGAGGGAGATGCAAGAGGGAAGAGATATGGGGACATATGTATATGTATAACTGATTCACTTTGTTATAAAGCAGAAACTAACACACCATTGTAAAGCAATTATACTCCAATAAAGATGTTAAAAAAAAAAGTAAAAGAAGAAATGCAAGAGAGGGAATAATTCTTTATGGCAAAACCATAGAAGAAACAGAGGTATCAGAGTCATAATTAGAAGATCTCTCTTGAAAGAGCAGAGGCAAAGAATAAAGGGTATGGGTGTAGGATTGTGTGTGTGTGGGGGGGTGGGGGGGTGATGAAAGGGAGAAAGTTGAAATATTTCTCACCTAATAGTCTTCATTTTCACTCAGGAGCCAAGGTCAGCTGCTACGATTAAGGCAGGTTGAGGTAGCATAGGAGTCTTGAGACAAATGATTAAAATTTGGAATAACTGCAGAGGGGAATGCGAGAGAATGCTGACAGCAGACAAGTGTTGTTGGAGGCCTTCAGAACTGCACAATCTGTGTGCTCTTCTTGCAGAAGATAAAGCACACTGAGAAAAAAGAAAAAGTAACACCAACAAAATCTCTTGCTCAAATACTCTTTGTTTTAAAAGTGCTGTGGCTTACCTTCTGTTTCTATCTTAGAAGAGAAACTTTATTCTCTTTATCTCTATTTATTTGTATGAAGTATGCTAATTTTGTATAAAATTAGATACAAATTGTAACAACCCTGCTGGTAATCTGAGTGTTATAACAGTTATTTGTTCATTTATTCTTACAGCTCCCTTTTGATCATCTATTATGCACCAGACACTATGTTATATGCCATGGAGATTATGGTCTAGTAAAGGTAAAAGTCATTACACAAATATCAAAAAAATGAGTATATAATTATAATCATAATTAAAATGATGAAGGAAAAGCACAGGATGCTATGAAAAGTATAATGAGTAACCTAATTTAGAATGGAAGGTCAACTCTGAAATACTAACATATAATTAACATGTAATCTGAGACCTGATGGATAAATCAGAGCTAGCCAGATGAAGTGATTGAACAGGAAAGGAGTAATCAAAGAGCCAGAGTTGACTGCATGTTCCAAGCACAAGGAATACCAGATGGTAAGGCTCCTAGGTGAAAAGGAAAAGCCAAATACAATGCAAATACTCACATTATTACACTGTTGTAAACCAGTGATCATATCAGCTTCTCATTCTTAACAATGTTCGTATCTATAGCATTTTTCATTGAACATGCTCAGGTAAAAGTCAATATGAATGTAAATTAATTAAAAGCATATTTTACCATTTCACAGTCTAATTTCAATTGTAACTATCACCAAGGCTAGTTATTTTAAGGACTTACTCTATTTTACAAATCATTTCATTCAATTTTTAGTGATATGTCTAACTGTAGGCATCATACTGTCTCATAGACATATGCACTTCAGCTGAAAATTCTTTCCAAATAATTGGCAATAGCTCTGTGACTTAATCTGAAACATCCTACTCTTCTGCAAAGGTCTGGACACTTGGATGAGGCCCCTATTAAAAAAAAACAAAACCTTAATGTTCTTTGTTTCCACTAGCTAATGTAAGTTTAAGTACCATGCTACTGAAATAAATGCCTCTTATAAAGCTACTTAAAGGCTTTAAGATAGTAATGAGTCTGCTAAATTATAGTATAATAATCTGTACATATATACTGCTAATACCTTTAATTATCACACTATGTTCTGCCATTTCACATTGATTGATAATATAGAGGGCAGCCACAGAATCATCTAATTCACAGGCTGAATAAGAGACAAAGATGGTTTATGAACACATTTAATGATACTTGAAAATTTCCTGAAAATATCTAGCTCTAGCAAGTGTATATAAAATGATATCATTTCTTCTAAATAAAACTCAAGCAATAACACATTCTATTCTAGCTGTTAACGTGACTGTTTTGAGGGAGAAATTATCTCTCTTATTTTGATCAACATGTTAGAAAGCTGGGATCAACATGATAGAAAGCTGTGCCGTGTTAAAAGCATTCACCTCTGGTGAATTCCCTCTGGCATAGTTGTGTCATGGAGCATTTCTCATTCTAAGGAAAAGGTGTAGAATTTGAAATACTGCCTCTTCCATCTACAGAATTGTCAAATGACAAGGGATCAGTCTCTAATATCTTAAGGATGATACCAGAAAGTTTATAGCAGCAACAAAATATTGTAGATGCAAGAGATAAAACAGAAAATAGTTATGAGAGGGTAGAAGCTCTAAGTATAAATTTTAGCTAAGTGTTTATTTTAAAGAAATGAGTACTTCACCCTCTTATTTCTCTTAATATAGTAATACATTTAGGATTTTATATTCAGGAAAACAAATCATTGTTATTGTTTAGCTTTTATGATGATGAAGTGAATTTTTTTAAAAAACAGACTTTCTGCTTTAGGATATCTTTAGATTTACAGAAAAGTTGCAAGTATAGTAGAGTATCTTCTGCATTCAGTTTTATTATAGATAATGTCTTAAATTAACATGTACATTTGCCACAACTAATGAGCCAATACTGACACATTCATATTAACTAAAGTCCATTCTTTATTCAAATTTCCTTAGTTTTTAACCTAATGTTCTTTTTCTATTCCAGGAATCCATTTGGGATACCACATTACATTTAGTCATCATGTCTCCCAGGATCTTCTAGACTGGCAGTTTCTCAGAATCTCCTTGGTTTTGAGGAGTACTGATCAGATACTGATTTTTTAGAAAGCCTTTCCATTTGGGTTTGTCTGATGTTTTTCTCATGGTTAGAGTTAGACTGCAAGTTCTAGGAAGGAAGAACACAAGTAAAGTACCATTTTCATTACATTACATCCAAGGTACATACTAAGGTGACTTATCATTGATGTTAACCTTGATCATATGACTGAGGTAGTTAGTATTTGCCAGTTGTATCCACTGCAAGAGTACCCTCCATTTCCATTCTGTATTCTTTGGAAGGATGTCACTATGTGCAATCCACACTTGGAGATTTATGCTCTATCTTCTTAATGGTGGAATATCTACATAAAATATTTGAAATTCCTGTGTATGGGAGATTTGTCCTTTGCATCAGTATGGCTCATGAGTATTAATTTTATACTTTGGGCAATATTTAAATATTACTTATTTTGTTGTTGAAATTGTTCCAAAGTTGGCCTTCAGGAGCTCTTTTAGTTGGCTCCTGTATCCTTTTGACATAGCCTTATGATTTTGTTTCTTAAGTACTTCCTTACTTTCTGGTTCTATAAGACACTCTAGCATCATCTTGTATATCCTCTGCATTAGCCCTAGAATCATATTGGGGTATTGCTGCTTCTAGACTCTCTCATCAGACAGCTAGGAAATACAGTAAGTCCCCTACATATGAACCTTCAAGTTGTGAACTTTCAAAGATGTGAATATGTGTTCGCATGTCCAATCACGTAAGTTAGTTCATGTGTCTGGCATACATTGCCACATGCATGCACCCTCTCCAAGTGGTTGTGCTTTTGCATACTTTACTGTACATTACTGTATAAAGTAGTACAGATTCTTAATTTCAAGCCCAGGATGTCTGGAAGCAAGTGTAAAAGCAGCAGTGATGTAGCTGGTACTACTATATTTTTCAACGTACTGTACTGTAAGATTAAAAATGTTTTCTTTCTTTATTTTCTGTGTTTGCTTTTTTATGTATTATTTGTGTGAAAAGTATTATAAACTTATTACAATACAGTACTATATAGCCGATAGTGTTAGTTGGGTACCTAGGCTAACTTTGTTGGACGTACAAACACACTGGACTTAATGAACATGCTCTCAGAACGGAACTCGTTCGAGTGTAGGAGACTTACTGTATATGAAATGATTTTAATTCATTCAAACACATATTAATTTTGAACTAAGTACCTGGCACTTGGATGACAAATATAAATTATTTAGAGATGGAATACAGAACACTGTGTTGACTATAATGTGGCATTTAGGTGACATGACTGACTCATCATCTATAGAGTCCATGTTATGGTTATTTCTCAATTAGTAGGAATGGATCTCTCCTGCATACATTTCTTTTTTTAAAATGTTTATTTATTTTATCATTAGTCATCCATTTTATACACATCAGTGTATACATGTCAATCCCAATCTCCCAATTAATCACACCCCCACCCCCACCCCCGCCGCTTCCACCACTTGGTGTACATACGGTTTTTTTCTCCACTTCTGTGTCTCAATTTCTGCTCTGCAAACCGGTTCATCTGTAGCATTTTCTAGGTTCCACATATATGTGTTAATATACAATATATTTTTTTCTCTTTCTGACTTACTTCACTCTGTATGACAGTCTCTAGATGCATCCACGTCTCTACAAATGAATCAATTTCGTTCCCTTTTATGGCTGAGTATTTTCCATTGTATATATGTACCACATCTTCTTTATCCATTCATCTGTCAGTGGGCATTTAGGTTGCTTCCATGACCTGGCTATTGTAACTAGTGCTGCAATTAACATTGGGGTGCATGTATCTTTTTGAATTATGGTTTTTTTCTGGGTATATGCCCAGTAGTGGGATTGCTGGGTCATATGGTAATTCTATTTTTAGTTCTTTAAGGAACCTCAATAATGTTCTCCACAGTGGCTGTATCAATTTACATTCCCACCAAAAGTGCAAGAGGGTTCCCTTTCCTCTACACCCTCTCCAGCATGTGTTGTTTGTATATTTTCTGATGATGCCCATTCTAACTGGTGTGAGGTGATACCTCATTGTAGTTTTGATTTGCATTTCTCTAATAACTAGTGATGTTGAGCAGCTCTCCATGTGCTTCTTGGCCATCTGTATGTCTTCTTTGGAGAAATGTCTATTTAGGTTGTCTGCCCATTTTTGGATTGGGTTGTTTGTTTTTTTAATATTGAGCTGCATGAGCTGTTTATATATTTTGGAGATTAATGCTTTGTCTGATGATTCATTTGCAAATATTTTCTCCCATTCTGGGGGTTGTCTTTTAGTCTTGTTTATGGCTTCCTTTGCTGTGCTAAAGCTTTGAAGTTTCATTAGGTCCCATTTGTTTATTTTTGTTTTTATTTCCATTTCTCTAGGAGGTGGGTCAAAAAATATCTTGCTGTGATTTATGTCAAAGAGTGTTCTTCCTATGTTCTCCTCTAAGAGTTTTAAAGTGTCTGGTCTTACATTTAGGTCTTTAATCCACTTTGAGTTTATTTTGGTGTACGGTGTTAGGGAGTGTTCTAATTTCATTCTTTTACATGTAGCTGTCCAGTTTTCCCAGCACCACTTATTGAAGAGACTGTCTTTTCTCCATTGTATATCCTTGCCTCCTTTGTCATAGATTAGTTGATCATAGGTGCGTGGGTTTACCTCTGGGCTTTCTATCCTGTTCCATTGATCTATATTTCTGTTTTTCTGCCAGTACCATATTGTCTTGATTACTGTAGCTTTGTAGTATAGTCTGAAGTCAGGTAGTCTGATTCCTCCAGCTCTGTTTTTTTCCCTGAAGACTGCTTTGGCTATTCATGGTCTTTTGTGTCTCCATACAAATTTTAAGATTCTTTGTTCCAGTTCCACAAAAAATGCCATTGGTAATTTGATAGGGATTGCATTGAATCTGTAGATTGCTTTGGGTAGTATAGTCGTTTCATGATATTGATTCTTCCAATCAAAGAACATGGTATATCGCTCCACCTGTTGGTATCGCCTTTAATTTCTTTCATCAGTGTCTTATAGTTTTCTGCATACAGGTCTTTTCTCTCCCTAGGTAGGTTTATTCCTAGGTATTTTATTCTTTTGGTTGCAATGGTAAATCGGAGTATTTCCTTAATTTCTCTTTCAGATTTTTCATCATTAGTGTATAGGAATGCAAGAGATTTCTGTGCATTAATTTTGTATCCTGCAACTTTACCAAATTCATTGATTAGCTCTAGTAGTTTTCTGGTGGCATCAGTAGGGTTCTCTATGTATAGTATCATGTCATCTGCAAACAGTGACGGCTTTCCTTCTTCTTTTCCAATTTGTATTCCTTTATTTCTTTTTCTTCTCTGATTGCCGTGGCTAGGACTTCTAAAACTATGTTGAATAACAGTTGTGAGAGTGGATATCCTTGTCTTGTTCGTGATCTCAGAGGAAATGCTTTCAGTTTTTCACCATTGAGAATGATGTTTGCTGTGGGTTTGTTGTATATGGCCTTTATTACGTTAAAGTAGGTTCCCTCTATGCCCACTTTCTAGAGAGTTTTTATCATAAATCGGTGTTGAATTTTGTCAAAAGCTTTTTCTGCATCTATTGAGATGATCATATGGTTTTTATTCTTCAATTTGTTAATATGGTGTATCACACTGATTGATTTGCGTATATTGAAGAATCCTTGCATCACTCGGATAAATCTCATTTGATCATGGTGTATGATCCTCTTATTGTGTTGTTGGATTCTGTTTGCTAGTATTTTGTTGAGGATTTTTGCATCTATTTTCATCAGTGATGTTGATCTGTAATTTTCTTTTTTTGTAGCATATTTGTCTGGTTTTGGTATCAGGGTGATGGTGGCCTCATAGAATGAGTTTGGGAGTGTTGCTTCCTCTGCAATTTTTGGGAAGAGTTTGAGACGGATGGGTGTTAGCTCTTCTCTAAATGTTTGATAGAACTCACCTGTGAAGCCATGTGGTCCTGGACTTTTGTTTGTTGGAAGACTTTTAATCACAATTTCAATTTCATTACTTGTGATTGGTCTGTTCATATTTTCTATTTCTTCCCGGTTTAGTCTTGGAAGTTTATATCTTTCTAAGAATTTGTCCATTTCTTCCAGGTTGTCCAATTTATTGGCATAGAGTTGCCTTGTAGTAGTCTCTTAGGATGCTTTGTATTTCTGAGGTGTCTATTTTAACTTTTCCTTCTTCATTTCTAAGTTTATTGATTTGAGTCCTCTCCCTTTTTTTCTTGATGAGTCTGGCTAATGGTTTATCAATTTTGTTTATCTTCTCAAAGAACCAGCTTTTAGTTTTATTGATCTTTGCTATTGTTTTGTTTCTATTTCATTTATTTCTGCTCTGATCTTTATGATTTCTTTCCTTCTGCTAACCTTGGGTTTTGTTTGTTCTTCTTTCTCTAGTTCCTTTAGATGTAACGTCAGATTGTTTATCTTTCTTGTTTCTTGAGGTAGGCTTGTATAGCTATAAACTTCCCTCTTAAAACTGCCTTTGATGAATCCCATAGGTTTTGGATTGTCATGTTTTCATTGTCACTTGTCTCTAGGTATTTTTTGATTTCCTCTTTGATTTCTTCAATGATCTCTTGGTTATTTAGTAACGTATTGTTTAGCGTCCATGTGTTTGTGTTTTTTAAGGTTTTTTTTCTTCTAATTGATTTCTAATCTCATAGCATTGTTGTCAGAAAAGACGCTTGATGTGATTTCAATTTTCTTAAATTTACTAAGGCTTGATTTGTGATCCAAAATGTGATCCATCCTGGAGAATGCTCCGTGTGCACTTTAGAAGAAATTGTAATCTTCTGTTTTTGGATGGAATGTCCTATAAATATCAATTAACTCTATCTGGTCTATTGTGTCATTTAAAGCTTCTGTTTTCTTATTAATTTTCTATTTGGATGATTTGTCCATTGGTGTAAAAGAGGTGTTAAAGTCCCCCACTATTACTGTGTTACTGTCGATTTCCTCTTTTAGAGCTCTTAGCAGTTGCCTTATGTATTGAGGTGCTCCTATGATGGGTGCATATATATTTACAATTGTTATATCATCTTCTTGGATTGGTCCCTTGATCATTATGTAGTGTCCTTCCTTGTCTCTTGTAACAGTCTTTGTTTTAAAGTCTATTTTATCTGATATGAGTATTGCTACTCCAGCTTTCTTTTGATTTCCATTTGCATGGAATAACATTTTCCATCCCCTCACTTTCAGTCTGTATGTGTCCCTAGGTCTGAAGTGGGTCTCTTGTAGACAGCATATATATGGGTCTTGTTTCTGTATCCATTCAGCAAGCCTGTGTCTTTTGGTTGGAGCATTTACTCCATTCATGTTAAGGTAATTATCGATACATATGTTCCTATGTCCATTTTCTTAATTGTTTTGGGTTTGTTTTTGTAGGTTCTTTCCTTCTCTTGTGTTTCCTTTAGCATTTGTTGTAGAGATGGTTTGGTGGTGCTGAATTCTCTTAGCTTTTGCTTGTCTGTAAAGCTTTTGATTTCTCCATCGAATCTAAATGAGATCCTTGCTGGGTAGAGTAGTCTTGGTTGTAGGTTCTTCCCTTTCATCATTTTAAGTATATCATGCCACTCCCTTCTGGCTTGTAGAGTTTCTGCTGAGAAATCAGCTGTTAACCTTATGAGAGTTCCCTTGTATGTTATTTGTCGTTTTTCCCTTGCTGCTTTTAATAATTTTTCTTTGTCTTTAATTTTTACCAGTTTGATTACTGTGTGTCTCAGCGTGTTTCTCCTTGGGTTTATCCTGTATGGGACTCTCTGTGCTTCCTGGACTTGGGTTGCTATTTCGTTCCCCATGTTAAGGAAGTTTTCAACTATAACCTCTTCAAATATTTTCTCGGGTCCTTTCTCTCTCTGTTCTCCTTCTGGGACCCCGATAATGCAAATGTTGTTACGTTTAATGTTATCCCAGGGGTGTGTTAGGCTCTCTTCATTTCTTTTCATTCTTTTTTCTTTATTCTGTTCTGCAGCAGTGAATTCCACCATTTTGTCTTCCCGGTCACTTATCCATTCTTATGCCTCAGTTATTCTGCTATTGACTCCTTCTCATGTATTTTTTATTTCAGTTATTGTATTGTTCATCTCTGTTTGTCTGTTCTTTAATTCTTCTAGGTCTTTGTTAGACATTTCTTGCATCTTCTCAATCTTTGCCTCCATTCGTTTTTCGAGGTCCTGGATCATCTTCACTATCATTATTCTGAATTATTTTTCTGGAAGATCACCTATCTCTATTTCATTTAGTTGTTTTTCTGGGGTTTTATCTTGTTCCTTCATCTGGTACATAGCCCTCTGCCTTTTCACCTTGTCTATCTTTCTGTGAATGTGGTTTTTGTTCCATAGGCTGCAGGATTGTGGTTCTTCTTGCTTCTGCTGTCTTCGCTCTGGTGGATGAGGTTATCTAAGAGGCTTGTGGAAGTTTCCTAATGGGAGGGACTGGTGGCGGTTAGAGCTGGCTTTTTCTGAGCTCTGATGGGCAGAGCTCAGTAAAACTTTAATCTGCTTGTCTACTGATGGGTGGGGCTGGGTTCCCTCCCTGTTGATTGTTCAGCCTGAGGCGACTCAACACTGGAGCCTACTTGGGCTCTTTGGTGGGGCTAATGGCAGACTCTGGGAGGGCTCATGCCAAGGAGTACTTCCCAGAACTTCTGCTTCCAGTGAATTTTTCCCTCCAACACTAACAGGTAGGTCTGGTTCAGTCTCCTATGGGGTCACTGCTCCTTCCCCTGGGTCCTGATGTGCATACTACTTTGTGTGTGCCCTCCAAGAGTGGACTCTCTGTTTCCCCCAGTCCTGCCAAAGTCCTGTAATCAAATCCCACTAGCCTTCAAAATCTGTTTTTCTAGAAATTCCTCCTCCTGTTGCCAGACCCCCTGGTTGGGAAGCCTGACGTGTGGCTGAGAACCTTCACTCCAGTGGATGGACTTCAGTGGTATAAGTGTTCTCCAGTTTGTGAGTCACTCACCCAGCAGTTATGGGATTTGATTTTATTGTGATAGCGCCCCTCCTACCATCTCATTGAGGCTTCTTTGTCTTTGCATGTGGGGTATCTTTTTTGGTAAGTTCCAGTGTCTTCCTGTCAGTGATTGTTCAGTGGTTAGTTGTGATTCCAGTGTTCTCGAAAGAGGGAGTGAGAGCATGTCCTTCTACTCCACCATCTTGAACCAATCTCCCCTCCTGCATACATTTCTGAAACTGTTTGAAAAGTCTAAGAATATAGTCTACAGAAAAGTGCAAAGGCCCTCAGAAGAACAAGCTTTTCCTCTTTAGCACTTTGCCCTAGTCAAGAAGCCATGAACAAAACAGTATTGTTTATAGTGTCAGTGTCAATGTTTTAAGAAACGCTCTGTAGAAAACCATTATATACATGAGTACCAAATTCAACTAAGCAGTTGCCAAGGAGGTATTTATTTTGTCAGTGCATTTGATAAGTTTTAGATACTCACTAGCAACTTTCCTGAGTCTTCCTTGACAACAGATTTTGCCCTACTATGTGTGTTTAGATATGGTAAGTCATGGCTATATAGGATGTAATTAAAATGCTCTAGGAGCACTGAAAATTCCAGTTCCTCTATTCAAGGGGTCACCTTACATGAACCAATGCTAACTGAATACTAGTTTCTTTCCATCTGTGTGACATGACTTCTATGAAAATACACCCCTGCAAATAAGGTTTGCCACCTCTCTTCTCCCCATTGTCCCAACTTCTATTTCACAAATGAATTTTGTATAAATCCCTGACAAGATCCCTCAAGTCACAAAGCTTGTTTGTGTTTTTTAGCACTGAACATCTAAAATCAATTTCATTCACATTTGATCAGGGTGCAAATGTAATATCAATCATACATTAGACTTTCAAAGTGAGACTAAACTGTACCTTCTGTTTATTCTTTATAATATTATCTACATTTTGTGTTAAAACATGATATATTTTATTTAAGAGAATCATGAGATGCTTCTTGAGGCAATGCACTGTGAATCCAAACTGATTTGTAGACTAAAATCTGTCAACTTTTCCCTGGATCTAGTTGTGCCAGGATATACTGGTCACCTCTTCCAGCAACTTATAAAAGATAAGGCCCTAAGCATAGAAAGCAAACCAGGGGAACTCTTTATTATTTTGCCAGGGAACACAGTTCAGAGCACATCTATTTATGCATGGCTTTAAACAGCCTTACTTGGTTTCTCATGAATCAACACTTCAATGACTACCTTCTGTACTTTGCCACCCTGACATGAATTTTTTAAAGTGTATTTCTAAAAACAGAACAGAGAATTTGATGTAATATGTATATACAAATATACTGGCTATGAAATAACTGAAAGCATCACAGCTATTTATTGAAGCTAGGTACACTTACATGAGTCACCTCTCTTCTCACAAATGACTACATATGAAAATTTCCTAAAAATTCAAAGGCCAGATCATATAGACTTATTTGTTATAATAACTAACATATAGATGCTTATTGGAAACAATAATAAGGTACATTGAGAAGTCTCAGAAAGTGTGAAAATTTGTATTAATATTACTTTAGTATGCTGGAATCAAAGGGGACTACCTTTCCATGACTTGCCTGTTTTGAAAAACCATATGGAAGAGATAACTCAGTATTCATCCTCAGGGGGAGAAAAATTAGTTTTAAATTCCAGGAAGGGCACTGAGGAAGAGTTGGCTTGATGAAGTCAGATAAAGTATCTTAGGTAAATTCACTAGGCAGGCTGTTTAACTTCACCCACCGATGCAGCAATCATCATTAGAATTCATTATAATTATAGATGTGAAGGACCAGCTCCCCTTTTTACTTGCAGAGTGCTCTCAGACAAATCATATAACCTCTCTTTGTCTCAGTTTTCAATCCCATCTCCTGCCCTCAGTTTCAAATGAAATATTCTTTGGCCATAGTTTGAAAACTGTTTAAGTCTATATAAATGTAAAGACTTGATATTCCTATGATTATTTTCATCAATCATGTAATAATGATTACAATTATTCAGTATTCACCATGAATAGGTACTATTCCAAGTGGTTTACATGGATTATCTCATTTAATTCTCACTACTTAATGAAGTAGGTATTATAATTTTCCCCATTTGACAGATGAGCAAACAGTCTCAGGACGCTTAAGTAATTTTTCCAAGGTCTCATAGTAGTAGAGCCAAGATTGGACCCCTAGCAGCATGATTTAAAGCCTGCATTATTAAAGAATGTTATAGCATGAAAAGTGGCTGCAAATTCTAGCAGAGGACTCTAATGAAGATATGATGGTTATCTGTAGCTCTACATCCATCCCTTAAGTTCAGAAGGTCACAGAACAAATGCTCCCCTGAAAGGGCAGAAAAGTGTCTAATGTTAACAAAATTTAAATTGGTTGATAATATCAGTTTCTACAAATTGGGACAACCTGAAGCAGGTGTTCTATTAATTTATCATATCAATCTAGAATTTCCAGACACATGAAACATAAATCTATCTCAGGTGTGGAAGTGGAGATGGGAGTCTAGCTTAAACTAGTCAATGTATTTTTCTGCATAACCATGTGGCTGGATACAACTAACTTTTATGATAATGAAGATAACTTGGGAAAATGGAAACGTACAGAAAACTCAAAAACACCATGTAACTTATTATTTTCAGTTTCTTTCCTTACCCAACCTGATTACCACAGCTGATATAATGGACTGATTCAAGTTTTCCCTTCTCTCTTAACATCTGCAAATATGGGGATGCTTAAGGAACAGTGTTAACTAGAATCAGCGAAAAGCAAATGGAAACCATTCAAATCAGCCTGGATAATCTATAAACCACTAAGAGTTTCTTCCCTTTATATTCCAGATTACTTACTACCTATCTCTGTTCCTTCACAAGGCTATATGTGTTCCTGCCATTTATATATGTAGAGTGTCACTTGTAATTTCCTTTTCCACCACTGGATTGCAAATCTCTAAAGGGTAAAGACTATAGCATTGCCCAGACTACCATGCTCTCTATCCACTGCTTTGGCAGATATTCCGAGTCACAGAATTTGCTAACCTGACACTTAACATGTCACAGCAGTTATTTTTACCTATTTCTTATATCATTGCCAGCAGCAGTTGTCATGCAGTAGTCAGGAATACAGGAAAGTTCCACACTAGGAAGTCAGCTATTTTTACCCAGATTCCCCTGAATCTTTTTCACCCTTTGAATGACACCGAAATAATCTGCCTATATTATTGCCTGAATAAGGAACCTGAAGATCCCAGTACATTTTCTTGATTTACTCCCAACTCAGTATAACTCTAGATAACTGTTTTTCTCTATGGAAGAAGTCAATTCTAACCCCAAATCCCCCAACAGCCCTGAATGTGAGCAGACAGATTACTTATACAATCCCTTAAATCTTCTGATAAGCAGCCATATCAAAACTTTATAATCTATTTGGCTTATCTCTTCCAAAATGTTTGCGCATGAAATTCCTCATCTTGAAAATAAATTTGATATCCTAAAAATTAGAGAAATACCTAAAATGTTTATGGCATGCTGAAATGGAAGAAAACTTGCTTTTCATCAGCCTGAATTACTACTGGCTTGGAAAATAAATCATAACTTAATTTTGACAATAATACAATTTTAAATGGAAAAATATGTTAAGATTGAATCTGTATGGTGAAAACATAAAATCTGAATGTAGGTGTTTCACTTATTCACTCAAAATATGTTTACTGAGAACCTACTATGAGTCAGGCACTAGTGTTAAACAAGACAGATAAAGTCCATGACTTCATGGGGTTTACATGTTAGAGGAGAGAGATAATTAACAAATTTGAACTTTATTCCAAATATGTCAGAATGAAACTAATCAAGACTTTAACAGAAAATACTGGGTGGTGGTTGGGGGATGGGGGAAACAGAAGAACAAGTTAAATGATGTAATAAATAAACACAGATAAATCCAGAATATGGGACATTCTATAAAACAAACATCTGGTCTTTTCTAAAAATTACATGAGAAAAAATGAAGACTGCTCTAGAAAAAAAGAAGACTTAAAGAGACATAATTAAATGTCATGCATGAACCTTGATTTTATCCCAGTTCAGTAAAAAACAGGTATATGAGGTTTCTTTTTAGAGTGATGGAAATGTTCCAAAATTACATTGTGGTGATGGCTGCACAACTTTTGTAAATTTGCAGTAAGTCATTGAATATTACATTTAAAATGAATAATTTTCATGGTGTGAAAACTATGCCTAAATAAAGCTGTTAAAAATGATTTTGAAGGGACACCTAGAGATATCTAATATTGATAGGTATTAGATGACATCAGGGAATTATTTTTAATTACCTTAAATATTATAATATTAAGAGTATGGAAGAGAATTCCCTTATTTTTAGGAGATGCAAACTGAAGAAGTTGCATATGAAACATCATGAGTTCTGAAACTTACTTTCAAATCGTACAGCAAAACAAAGAAAACAAATACAGCAAAATGATTAAAGTTTTTGGCTCTAGGTTATGAGTGTATAGGTGTTCATTGCAAAAGTCTTTCAAGTTTTCTATGTGCCTGAAAATTTCATAATAAAAAGTTGGAAAATACATTAATTTTTGAGAGAAAAAGAGAGAGCCATTGGAAGATATGAAGTAAGGAATGATAATGATCTGTTGTTTTTGTCTATCTTAACAAACAAATTGGACCTGCTTGCTGTATGATTTGATCAGTTAGACAGAAATCTCTCAATAGCTGAAGGCTGAATAAATTGACTGCATTGGAAAATAATTGATTATGAAATCACAAATAGACTTGGCCTAATGTCCTGTCTGTAGCAGTATAAACAATGGTCATGCAACTCACCTTTCCATTCTACTTCCTATCTGTTCCACCTTTTACATTTCAATTTTGACTGGTTTACTTCTGTTGTGGCCAACACATAAAGTCAAGGATCCCTATATTCTTGGCATAAAAAAGATCCTAAATGAGTCTATGGGCTCCAACCTAAATAATCCTGGTCACTGCTTATTTCCTCAACCTTATCTTCTGCCCCACTCATCCTCCTCCCTCTCTGTGCTTCAAACTCAATGGCCTTTCAGTATCTCTGATGTGCCATATTCACTCTACCCAGGGCCTCTGTAAGTACTATTCTCCCTCCCTAAGTGCAACTTGAATAACATTTATTTAGCGAAGTCTTTTCTGATGTCCTGGAAAAAGTTCAGTCTGACAATTATGCTCTTATAGAACTTTGTGCTTTTTCTTTTAATATTCATTGCAATGAATATTATCTAATTATCTGTGTAATCATTTGTTTAATACCATTTCTGTTCACTAGATTATGGGTTCTATAAGGAAAAGATCTATGTGTATTGTGTTCACTACTGAAGCTCTTAAAAAAACATTAGCATAGAAACCTGCTACTCTTTCATTTGAACCAATAAAAACCACCTGTCTTAACCCTATTTCCCCTTTTATCTACTGCTCCATTTCTCTGTTGTTCTTTTTTATTACAAATCCTGGAAAGAGCTGTTTATAGTAAGTCCCCTACCTACGAACGAGTTCCATTCTGAAAGCGCATTCGTAAGTCCAACAAAGTGAGTCCTAGGTACCCAACTAACACAATCGGCTATATAGTACCATACTGTAATAGGTTTATAATACTTTTCACATAAATAGTACATTAAAAAAACACAAAAAATAAAGAAAACATTTTTAATCTTATAGTATAGTACCTTGAAAAGTATAGTGGCTTGAAATAAAAATACTATACTACTGTACTCTATACAGTAGTATACAGTAAAGTACACAAAAGCACAACCACTTAGAGAGGGTGCACGCATGTGACAATTGTACGCCAGACACGTGAACTTATGTGATTGTACATGTGAACACATTTTCGCATCTTTGAAAGTTTGCAACTTGAAGTTTCATATGTAGGGACTTACTGTATACAGTTTTCAACTCTTCTCTTCCCATTCTCTCTTGAACCCACAACCATGGGACTTTCACCTCAACCACTCCATCAGAACTTTTGTTGTCCAGGTCATTAATCACCTCTATGCCACTAAGTCTAATGATGAATTCTCATTTTTATCTTAACTTCATCAATCAGCATCAATTGACAGACTGGATCACTCACTTCCTCCTCCTGGAAACACTTACCTCAAATGGTTTCCAAGATTACAAACATTCAGTTTTCCTCTCACTTTTCCAGCTGCTTCTTTCCAATCTACTTTCCAGCTTCTTCCATTTTGACCAAAGATAAGAAATGAGATAATACTTGTTAAAGTTCTTGCATAAGTTTGCAGTATGTTTTAGGTTATAGAACTAAAACTTAAAGTACAAAAAAAAATGTAACCAAATTTGAAGAGGTACGCTGACCAGAAGGAAAGGTTCTTTTATTCAGGCAAAGTAATAACCCTCCTTAAAAGGTTATGATTAGCACATCTCACCATTACAGTTATTTATTCAATTGTAAATATCTACTATAAGTAACTACAGATTATTCCCAGCTTTTATACTTTTCCTTTTCCTGCCTATAATTGGTCACCTAATGTATTCCTTCCTCATTGCTAATTGACACTCCTCTACCTTCAAAGGAATCTTTGTTCTGAAACCCAATTTCTTTAAACAAAATTCTTCCCCAACACCTGGACTCCTATTTTATATTTCTATAGTGCTTTCAAGTTTATAAAGTAAGTTAATAAAAGAGCAATATTGGGGTAAATTTTATGAAATAATTTAACAACCCAAAACAGTCTAAGGAATAAATTAATTTTCTACTTTCTTTGGTGTCCCTAAACTTTGATGACCAACACAGACTGACCAACATAACCCTTTCTGAGAGCAATAATAGATATTACTCTAAGACACTAACTCAAAGTGTGGCCCCAGGACCCATGGGAGTCTCCAACAACCTTTCAAGTTGTCTGCAGGCTTCTCTTTTTTCCAACTATGTTATTTGTGTGAGGCTTAATTTTTTTTCATATACTTCAACCAAAACATCATATCAAAACAAATTGTAGAAACAGATATGAGAATAATTAAGTCAGCATTAAAGAGATTTAAAAACGTAAACTAATACATGTCTGTTCATTAAATATTTGTAATTTTGAAAATATAATTACTTTTAACAAAACATTATCTAGTTAAAATTTAATGGTCTTATTATTGGTATTTTAAAACGGATTAATAAATATTTTTTAAATTTCTCAGTTTTAGTTTTTAGTACCATAAATATAAATAACTATTATATATCAGATATTCTTGACCACATAAACAAACACTCCTTGGGGTCTTCAGTAATTTCTAATAGTGTAAAGGAATCCTTAAACCAAATGGTTTGACAACTACTCCTCTGAAAAAATGTTTCTTGACGTATGTCCACTGACCATCTGCATCAGAGCTATCTGGGATACTTGATAAAAATATAGATTTCTGGACTCCATATAAGACCTACTAAATCATAACTTCTGGGGTCGTGAACTTATATTTTTAGCACGGCCTTCAGGTGATTCTTATGCACACTAATGTTAGAAAAATCTAATAAAGAAGTATATAGACTTTGGAGTCTGATGGATTCAAACTCTAATTCTTCCACTTTCTGTTTATCACCCTAGCCTATACCACTCTCTACCAACCGATTTCCTGCTCTTACTTTCCCCTCACCCCATCTCCTGAATCCTCTTCCAACTGCGTATCCTCAGCTAAATAGTTCCTGATTTCCAGAGTAAGATGGAAAATTTCTATGTAAGAGGTGTTTAGGGGCAGCAATCTGGTTCTTAGAGAAAGTTAGGGACTCAAAAGTTGTACTTCCATAGGAAGCACATTGCTTTTACTTAGATTGTTTCATTTGGGGCAGCTATGCAGAGACGATAAGATTTTGGAGGGGGTAATATCACCTAGGCTACACCTCGGCATTATCACTTACCTATTTGCTTCTGCTGCTGAACAGGGAAGACCTCAGAGGATTTTATTTTCTATTTTTCACCTTGGAGTACATAGCACAGTGAAGATGGCAGCCATTTGGTCTTTCCTTAGCCCTGCCCCAAGTCGGTTATCCTTACAAAGCTGTCATCCACTTCCTCAATGTTCACTGTGATTTGCATACACAGTTCTGAACAATCAGAGGTCTGAAACTGGTTTCAGATGTCACTGGTTTACCCAGTTAACAGAAACCTAACAGAAATCTGTGAAATTTTGCCCAGCAGTGAACAATCGCTTTAAGAACCACAGGCTTATTTAAATATAGAAAAATTTTCTGTAGACCAGTGCTATTCAAGGTATAGTCCACTGAAGCACAAGCTCAGAATCATATAGGTCATTTTTTTAAACATGCAGAGTCCTATGCTTCATCCCAGACCAAGTATTATCATAGTCTCTGGGAGTAAGACCTCTGAATTTGTAATTTTAATAATTTCCTCAGGTTATTATGGTAGAAAGTACAAAAACCATTGCCGTGAGGAAATTTCAACAAGAAACAATAAAAATAAGAGGAAACATAAGCATATTCTGTATCACCACCTAGTTCTTTAATTGATAACAAATGGATAAATGATGTCACCCACATGCTTTTCCATATAGACATAATATTTGCTTCAATCTATGTAAGACTTTATACTATTCTATCAGTGTGCCAGTAGTACCAGGATGAGGGAGGCTAATTCACACTAACTAAAGTCACACTATATCAATGTATAAATCAGATGCCCATCCATTAGTTTATAATTGGAAATATTATAAACACAGGAATGTTCAGTTTGATAGCCAGCATATCCTGAATCTATTAGATAATACATGTACAAAACAAAATTATAATCATAAATTACCATGGTGAGCCTGGAATCATTAAAAAAAGAGTCAGTAAATATTCTTAATGATTACTGCCTCAAGATTTAATCTGATCTACCTACCAATCTCCACCATTGGGTTGGGGACTAGAGTATTCCAATCTGATAATCAGGGCACTCTCTTTCCTAGCCATTTCTGTAAACTCACAGCTAGTTCTATGATTTTCCCTAATGTAGTAATTTACTTTCTAATAATTCAGTCTTCCATTAACTGATTAGATTTTACCTTTTCAATTTATGAACACATTCTATTCATGCCTCCCTGAAGCTCAACCAAAACTTTGAGTGTTTCCGAATTGAATTATCTACTCACAAGCAGGCTCTTGGGTTAATTTTGCAGGTGGCTTATCTTCTATGGCTTTTAATTTTTCCCAGCTTCACCTTGAGTTTTTGACCCCATGGCACAGCAAAAAGGCAAAACTATGGAGACAATAAAAAAAAAAATCAGTGGTTGCCAGGGATGGGGCTGTGGGGGAGCGAGATGAATAGGCAGAGCACAGAGGATTTTTAGGGCAGTGAAAATACTCTGTATTATACTATAATGGTGTACACATGTCATCATACATTTATCCAAACCCAGAGAATGTACAACACCAAGAGTGAACCCTAAGGTAGACTTTGGGTGATTATGATGTGTCAGTGTAGGTTCATCTTTGGTTAAAAAAAGTACCATTCTGGTGAGTGATGTTGATAACGGGGGAAGCTATGCATGTGTGGAGGGCAGAGAGTATATAGGAAATCTCTGTACTTTTCTCTCAATTTTGTTGTAAACCTAAAACTGCTCTAAAAAATAAAGTCTTAAAAAAAGACATTCCAAATGAATTTACTATAAATGATAAGCATGTTGTACCATCTTTCCCAAAAGATGTTCAGCCATATTGGCATTTCCATCTTTTTACATCTCTACTCCACTTTGTCTGGTTTTGTTTTTGCTTTTTTTGATCTTATCTTAACCTTCTAAACAAATGAGATGATTCCTTTCCTGCCAACCCAATACAATTCTTCTCTGCGGGCACTCATTCTTATCTGAAGATGTTTTAAAAGGTCTAAAATATGTGTTTTTCACTGGCTGATAATCAACATTTATTTTTTAATGAAGACTGTATTTATAATTCATTTATCTAGGAAATCCTTTTTTCAGTCTTTGTTTAGGCCTCATAGATTGTGGAAGTATTTCAAAAGAGCAACTTGAGGAAAGCTAACCTTGTTACTTCAAAGTTATGGAAGCTCATTATGAAACTTTTATTCAAAAGCATTAGTTATGGAAAGCAAAAACAGTAAAATTAGTATTAAAATGCATGGATATGTGGTAAATTGAAAAGGACCTTGGATTTAGAAAAGGGTTCTAAAGCTGCATCTTAGCTATACTAGTTATATAACCTTAGGCTATTCTTTTAGCCTCTGTGAGCCCAGTCTTCACATTGACAAAATAAGAAAAGTTGTCTCTGTCTATTTTATGGGTTTGGGTGAAAATCAAATAAGGTAATATATGTGAACATACTTCGAAAAGGTAAATGTTACAGGCTGATGTAATTTCATATTCTTATAATTGTTAGTATTAAGAATTATCATGATATCATGAGGGCATAAAGGGAGGACCTATGACAAATTTTGAAATTAAAGTATATCTGAGTGACATTACACACACACACACACACACACATACAATGGTAAGGTTTTAGGAGGGTGCTATAAAAAATACAGATTGCTATGCAAATGTTGTGCATCACGTATACCCCACTTGCATACATATTATTCTTTACTCTTTTTTGTGTCCAGTCCATCCTCCACACTGCTAACTCTAGTCACCTTTCTTTAAAGTTGGTCACTCCCTAATGTTTATTTAATTAAATTTGAATTCCTTACTTTGGCAGAACGACCCTGATCTTGAGCTTCTCCAAGCTCATTTCTCCTTAACTTTCTTCCTCTTATTCTCTCTTCTTCCTCCATGTATCACTGAAATCCCTATGCTTCAGCCACATAAAATACCTCACTATTCCTCAGATATTCCAGTATCTTTCCTAACTCTTTGACTTTGTACAAACATGTTGCTTCCTTTGCCTAAAATACCTTTCTTTTAATCCCCAACTTTCCAGATCCTCCTAGCAGGAAACAATTTCTTTCTCCTTTATGTTTCCATGACATGTTTACTAATTCATTCAGCCAATATTTATTGAGTGCTTACTATGTGCCCAGCACTGTGCTAGAAAATGCTGGTGACATTACAATACAATCACGGTCCCTAAACTCATAGATTTTAGGACCACTCATATTAAATAAATAACCTACAAATAACTATTTAATTAAAACTGTGATAGTGCTACAAAGAAAATGCATAGGGTTTGATAACAGCACATAGCTAGTACTTAGTAAATGGGATCAGGGAAGACCTTTCTTTGAAAGAGGGATTTAAAATAAGACCTGAAAGATGAATAGTCATGAGCCAGGTAAAGAGGATGAGGGCCAATTCAAAGCAGAAGGAAAAACATATATGAAGGTACTGAGACAGGAGTGAGCTTGGCTCCATCAAGAAACAATAGGCTAATATGACTGGAGGGTAATGATTAATGGTGATGGTGGCATGGGATAATGCTGAGGAAATGGGCAGGAGCATGATCATGAAGGACCTTATTGACAATACTAAAGATTTTGAACTTTGTCCAAAAACTCATGGGAAAAGTTCTGAATAGAGGAGAAATAGAGACATGCTCATATTTGTATTTTAGAAAAATCATTCTCTCTACTATGTGGAAAAGAGATAGGAGATAAGATTGGATACGGAAGGAATGTTAGTCTAGGTGAGATATGACGGTTAGTTGGACTAGGTTGGGGCTAGAATGCTATGGCTCTTCAATAACATACTTAACTGGGCAACATATTGTACATCAAATGTGGAACCACTGAAAATTTTAAGCAGGGAAGTGACGTTATCATATATTCATTTTTAAAAGATCACTTTGCCCCATGTATGAAGAAATGATATTTTGGTTTAAGAAGGGATGCAGGAGACCAGGTATGATAATTTGGATGGGGTGGCGGCAGTCGATGAAGATGGTCTGGTCTAGGATGTTGGCACTAGAGTAGGAGACAAATGAGCAGATATGAAATACTATTTTGGGGGTAGAAGCAAGAGGACTTGGTGACTGATTGATATGGGGTAATGGAGAAAAAGAATTCAAGGATAACTACCGAGTATCTGGAACTCATTAGACAGAGGTGCCATTTATTGAGATGAGGTCACTAAAGAAGATTAGTAGTAAAAGGTGGGTGAGCAAATTCATTTCTGTACATACTAATTTTGAGATGTCTGCTAGACATCCAAATAGAGATTCTGAAAAGGCAGTTGATTATGAGTCTGGGGCTCCAAGGATGCACACTTGGCTGTCTACCTGATATTGATACTTCAGACTCTGAAGACTTGTAGACTTGAAGCATACTTGCAGACTCTGACGCTACATGGAGAACTTCTTTAGGGTAGCAATAATGATTAATTCATCTATTGTTTCCTGTGGCATCAAACACATAAGAAATGCTCGATATATCTGTTTATTTGAATTAAATTATGTAGTCAATTTCAGTCACTGTTTCATCACAACTCTAAACACATAATCAATGCTATACAAAAAAAATTATTCAGTAACTCATATGTTTTGTCTTTACATGACAAGTGGTAGTTTAACATGTTTTTTGAATGAATTGGCATAACTCAATAGATATTCTATCACCGGGTTTTTGGAATTAGAAGTGCTTGGAACACAAATTCTCATAAAAATACACACATGTTAGAACTTCCGGCTATGGCTAGGTGAGGAGGTTAGGAAATATTTCCAAAAAGCACTATAAACCTGGACAAGATTAAAAAAGCAACCATTTCAGCACTCTGGAAATTGACCAAAACTATATAGCCATCTGAGGAGTGTTTATTCCTGAAACATCACTGACCTTGGAGTACTAACTGTGGGAATCTGTGGCATTAGGACCTGGAGCTGCTCCTATACCCTCCACCCTCCAGTTCATTCAGCACAGAGTTTCTGTTAGGACTTATACACTAAAAGCCACAAAACATTGCTGAGAGAAATTAAAGAATATCTGAATAAATAGATATTTCATGCTCTTAGATAGGAAGACTCAATGTTATCAAGATAGTAATTCATCCTCAATTGATGGATAGACTAAATGCAACCCCTCTCAAAGTCCCAGCTGGCTTCTTTGCAGAAACTGATATTGATGAGCTGATCTTAAATTTCATATGGCAATACAAGGGACCAGAATAGCCCAATAAAACTTGAAAATGTGGAACAAAATTGGAGGACTCACATTTCCCAATTTCAAAACTTAAGATAAAGCCACAGTTAATCAGACAGTGTAGTATTGGCCCAAAGATAGGCATATAGATAAGTGGAACAGAATTCAAAGTTCAGAAATAAATTCTAAAATTTATGGTCAGTAGATTTCCAACAAAGGTACCGAGACAATTTAATGGGGGAAAGGATAGTTTTTTCAGCAAAGGAGTTGGGACAACTGGATACCCACATTTAAAAAAAAAATAGAGAGGGAATTCCTTGGCAATCCAGTGGTTAGGACTCGGTGCTTTCACTGCTGAGGGCACAGGTTCAGTCCCTGGTTGGAGAACCAAGATCCCGCAAGCTGCATGGTGCGGCCAAAAAAAAAAAAAAAAAAAATTAGAGAAATAAATTAGACCCTTAATTCGTACCATATACAAGAAATTAACTCAAAATGGATCACAGACCAAAATTTAAGAGCTAAAATATATAACTTCTAGGAGAAAATATAGGAGAAAATATTCATGACCTTGAGTAGGGCAGAGAGTTCTTAGATACAATATTGAAAGCATGATACATAGAAGAAAAAATTGATCAATTTGAATGTATCAACTTTCGCTCCTCAAAAGTCACCAATAAGAAAATAAAAGTACAAGCCACAGACTAAAAGAAAGCATTTGCAAATGATAGATCTAATAAAAAGCTTGTTGATCCACAGCCATGACCAGTCCAGGGGCTGCTTTCTGCTGTCTGGGTGCCTTGTCCGGAGTGGGGGCCTTAGGCCTGGCCTCCTATGGGGCACACTTAGCCCAGTTCCTGGATGCCTACAGGAAGGAGCTCTTTCACAAGACCAACAAACACCACTTTTTACACAGCCTGGCCCTGCTAGGGGTGCTCCTGTGCAGACAGTCCCTCTGGGCAGGGTTACTGCTAGCTTCTGGAACTACCTTTTTCTGCACCAGCTTTAACTACCAGGCTCTGAGTGGACACCCCAGCACCCATACTTTGGCCCCTGTGGGAAGGAGCCTGCTACTCTTGGGCTGGCTTGCCTTGGCTCTTTGAGCTTCCTTGTGTTTAATTTCTGGGGACATTTTTTAGAATTGGAGCAGGGATGGGATTAAAAGAGAAAGGCAAATTAAAAAAATAATAATAAACTAAGAAGCTTGTATATAGAATATTTGAATAACTCTTACAACTCAATAATTATTAGGAAGACAAAAACCTAATTAAAAATAGGCAAATGATTTGATTAGACGTTTCATCAAACAAGTTATGAATAGCTGAAAAGGATATGAAAAGATATGCAACATCATTAGTCATTAGGGAAATGTAAATCAAAATCCCAATTAGAAACTACTACATATCCACTAGAATGGCTATAATAAAAAATACAAATGGTACTAAGTGTTGGGGATGCAGAGAAAGCAGACCACCTGTGCATTGTTAGTGGGAACATAATATGGTACATACACTTTGGAAAATATTTTGCAGTTTCTTAACAAGTTAAACATAAATTTATCATATAATAGCCATTTTACCTTTAGGAATCTAACTGTAAGAGATAAAGATATATGTCCAAAAATATATGTCCACACAGAGGCATGTTGTAACTATTCATAGTAGCATTATCCATAATAAGAAAAAACTGGAAAAAATCCAAATGTCCATCACCTAGTAAATGGATGAACAAAATGTGATATATTTACACAATGGAATACTATTAATCACTTAAAAGGAACAAGCTATTGATACATGCTACAACATGAATACACCTTAAAAACATACTCAGTGAAAGAAGCTACACACAATGGACCACACATTATATGATTCCATTTATATGAAATGTATAGAAAAGGCAAATTTACAGAGAAAGAAAACAGAAGAGTATTTGCTTAAGCCTGGGCATGGGAGAAGAGATTAACTGCTAATGAGTATCACAGAATTTTTGGATGATGTAAAAATTTTTAAATTGAATTGCAGTGATTGTTGCACGATTCTATTAATTTACTAAAATCATTGAATTATACACTAATAAGAGTGAATTTTATAGTATGTATACTACATTTCAATAAATCTTTTTTAAAAAACACAGAGATATTTTAAATGGAATAATTTGGTGGACTTCCTTTACGGCACCTACATGGCTTTCCTCAGGCTTACCATATTTTCGTAATTTCTTCATTTACACTAACACTCCTTACATAACAATGAGTTACAAGCCTATATTTCCAGCCCTGACTGTGAAGCTTTTTCCCAGTTCTAACCTCATATATCATTACGTTTCAGACTACTCCCTGCTAACTAACTTCTCCACCTCAATAAACTTTCCTTCTCATTTTCCCATAACTATTAGTTATTCCTGCTTTTTACATCTTCTCATACCCTTAATACTGATATAAAACATTTTCACATGATATGTTTTACTTATTAATATAACTGCTCCTGGGATACTGCATGCTTTTATTTTTTTTCTCTCCTAAATTAGACTGTGAGCTACATCAAAGGCAACTTTCATAGTTTTTTTTTCTGTACCTTCAAAACAATCAACACAGTGCTGAGTCTACAGAAGGTGATCATTAAATGAATGCTGATTTAAATTAATAATTTGCAATTCTTGCATTTGTTTATCATAAGTTTATGAGTGCCTACTATGTGTAAAACACTGGATTCAGTGCCATCAAGGAAGCAAAGAAATATATGATACATGATCTCTCTTCTGAAGGAGTTTATAATCAAGCTGGGCACATAAAGAGTTAGCAAATACAAGACTACCATTCAAAAAGGATGTCAAGAAGCAATCCATGATTAAGAAAAAATGAGGAAACAAAACCAGTGATTCCAGGATCAGAAAAAGAGCTAAACTGAGCCTTAGAAGAGATAGGTTGGATATTAAAAAGTGAGAAAGGTTGAGAAGATTTCAGGCAGGGAAAATGGACTGAGAAGGGCAGAGATGAGAATTCAGAGTTTATGTAGAGGATTTGGGAGAAAATTAAGGTAGAAAAGTGGATTGAGGTCAGAAATTGAATAGCCATGAAGGCCTGATTAAGTTGTCCAGATTTTATTCTGTTAAAATAGTCATTTACTGAGCATTTACTATGTGATTTGTGGTTTATATGCATAGTGGGCATTTGTTGTATGTTGGATATTGGGTATCCATTCCCTCAGTCTCACAGCACTGATTTTCTTTTGAGAAGAATTCAGTGGGACTGTAACTAGAGGCCTTACCCTATTGTAGTTAAGGGGCAAGCAATTAAATTGAAAGTGACTGAAGTTTCAGTTTATCTCATCCTCAACATAATGTTTAGACTATTCTGGTTATGAGGCCCTTGTGTTTTCTGCTTCCTAGGTATTCAGAGCTACTTCAGTTCCTGCCTGTTTCCAGACCTGACTCACCAGCTTTCCACAGATTCTGTGATACCTTGTTATTTTCCAATGAATTAAACTTTGAATAAAATAGCCAGAGTTGATTTATGGTGCTTGCAACTGAAAAGTCCTAATTGATATAGTTATATAATATTTTCCACATTCCACTGATAAAGAGACTGTGGGTTAGTGAGATTAAGTAACTTCCCAATGCCAGACAGCTAGCAAGTGACAAATGTGGGTATGTTTGATTCTGGAATCTAATTTCTATAAAATTACTTACCAGAGGCTGCATGGCATGACCAAGACTCAAACTCTAGTTTGTCTGACTTCGAAACTGGTATTTTTTTTCCTTACACCACTCTGCCTTTCAATGAGAATTCACTGTAGATCTTCAAGAAGGGTATGATATGATGAAAATGGCATTTTAGAAAGGTTAATTTCACAATAGAATGTAGGCTGGAAGGGAAGCAAGAGAGCTTGATGTAGGGAGATAGATGATGAGGATGAGGTAAATAATCCAGGTGGAAAATGACAGTGGTCTGAAATAGTGAAATGACAGTTAGAATGCAAGAGAGTATAGATGGGAACAGTAACTAGAATATCAGTTGTCATAGCTATCTCTCTGAAATGTTCATCCCATTAATTTTTACTATTTTATAATAACTTCGGTTCAGTGATTTCAAATTTCAGTCCAGTAAGCCTATGTCTTTTACTGAGTTAATCAGAAACTCTTAGTAAGCGTATTATAAATGTACATCATTTGCAGCTAAATTATATGTACATCATTTGCAGAAAAATGCAATTTGCCTAGTGATTTTATGATCAAGCAATATTTTATGGCTTTAAATTTCTTCAAACCATCACAAAACCACAAGAAAGAAAGGATATCACAAAATCCAAATAGTTATTTGTAAGAATTGGCCTAAGTTTTCCCCACAAAGATAAAAATAAACTTCTCAGAAGAATGGTTATTCTATTAATGACCTTCATTTTCCAGGCAACCTGAGCCTCTAGAAGCAAGAGTCATTTTCTCCATTAAAAATGGCTGTACAAGTCAATAGGAAAAATGATATGAGTTTTGAAATAAGAGGAAAGGAAACAATTTGAATGAAAGAAATGTATACAGATCAGGCTATATAAGTGCTGCTCAAGCAAAAGATACTTCATACTTTGCAAAAGCAATAATTGGGACAGTACTCAAGCTCTCCATATAAACCTTGCATGACTAAACAACAACCCAAACTTTGCGCAATGTTATTCATTGTTGCCTTAACTTTTTCCTTTTTAGTTACAAAAATAATATATGCTCATTATTTTAAAATTCAAAAAGTACTTCAGAATAGAAAATAAAAGTTTAAAGCTTTTTCTTCTACCTAATCACATCAGTTTGGTGTGTATATTTTCAGACATTTTTCTATGAGTATGAAAACATACACACATGCACACTCCATATATGTACCTTTTTATATGTATTTTTTACATAGATGAGATCATACTGCAGATATTGCTTTGCAACTTGGCTTTTTCATTTGACACTCTACTGCGGGCATCTTTTGCACATATTGAGAACCAGCTCTTTTGTTCTGTTACCAAGGCAGATGTGTTCTCAAGCCCTAGTTTCTGGCATTTTCCCAATCATTTAAATGCTTCAATAACTGCTTTTTGTGTTAAAAAAAAACTTGACTTCCCAAGGAAAAGTACCTTTTAAATAATAAGGAAATTGGGGAATTTGTTTCTTTTCTTTTTTTTTTTTTTTTTTTTTAACATCTTTATTGGGGTATAATTGCTTTACAATGGTGTGTTAGTTTCTGCTTTATAACAAAGTGAATCAGCTATACATATACATATGTTCCCATATGTCTTCCCTCTTGCGTCTCCCTCCCTCCCACTCTTCCCATCCCACCCTTCCAGGCTGTCACAAAGCACCGAGCTAATATCCCTGTGCCTTGCGGCTGCTGGGGAATTTGTTTCTTAATATGCTACAAGAAAGGAAAATTCAATGTGACATGTAGATGCTTAATTCAAACAGCAAGGCTCTGGTAACAAACAAAATCTGGTTCTCAGAGTAGCCTTTTCAAAAAATTATTTTATTGTGATAAGAACTCTTAACATGAGATCTATCCTCTTAACAAATTTTAAGTGTACAATACATTATTGTTGACTATATGTACGATATTATACAACAGATCTCTAGAGCTTATTCATCTTACTTAGCTGAAACTTAATTTGTGGCTATTTTTATGATATCCAGAGTACAATTTATTAAAAGGAGATGCCCTGATATTTTGATATATATTTTCCTTTAAATGCCGATTATTTGTAAAGGAACTTTCAGATAATTATTTTCTATAAATCTTGTCTTATGAAAGAAAATACTAATGAAACAGAGGGTTAAGTAAAGAGGCATTTTAATTTAATATTATGGATCCTCATTAAATTCCAGAATTTTTCTTCTAAAGACTCTGCATAGTCTCCTAGCTATTAATAAACTATGTGAGGTGCTCTTATTTAGAAGTTGGTTGCTAAAAACTAATTTTTTAAATACTGAAAATGTACTAATGTGATTTGCTGCATGGCAGGTATGCACCAGTAAATCTGGCATATTTAGGAGATGCGACAATTGTTAAATAAAAGTAGGATGTAATTAAAGGTTAAAAATGTTTTTTACTTCAGTAGCAAGTAAAAACACTCCTGCTCTCAGGAATCCAGTTCATTAGTTTAAGAAGTTGGTTTTTTAGTACTAAGTTTGTTCTTGTGCAGAGCAATACTCTGTGTGAGGATGGAGAGTTACATACAAGAAAATATCTCAGTCCCCGTCCTAGGGAAGTTTAAAATATTTGGAGAAAGAACGTGTGTTTGTAAAAGAAATGTGGCTATGTGGTTCTGTTATAATGTTTATCAAAAAGTATACAAAACTTTAATGTAGCTTCAGTAAATAAGCCCTGAAATAAATGAAGAGTTGAAGAACTACATCCCACTGGGCAAGCATTCTTAGAAAACATAAGTTTAGTAAGGAAGTTAGAATTCACTGATAGAACACTCACCATGTTCAAAGCATTTTTACATGTATTATGTTATTTAAAGCTCACCATGGTTCTATGAGGAAGGTACCCTCATTTCACAGATGAGGATACTGGGGCAAAGGGAGTTGAAAAATTTGCCCAAGGTCACCAGATACAGCTTATGCTTATATGCACAGATCTGATTCCAGACAGTGGAGTATCACCAAAACTTTGGGATTAGAACAGGGATAGGATAAGTATTTTCAGGAAGACTTTTCAAAACACTATGTATAGCATGAAGCTAAGGAGCAGCATGGAGAGCACTGTAAGCAGATTGGTCATGTAGTCTAATAATTCATGTAATTCTGTCTCTGCCATTTTTAACCTTTCTTCCAAAGAAGGCTGGACACATTCTCACAATGACAGATAATGAAATTGTGTTAATTAGAGCATTTGGTTACCTCTAAACAAACAATGCTTAATTAGCCTTTTAGACAGACAGACATTGGTTATAAAACAAGACAGACAAAACTGGTCAATATCATAATTTTGAAATTTTGGTTACAACTGTTTTAAAAGAGTCACTAAGACACAGTTATGAATCTGGAGAGTTTATGGTTGCATTTTTTGTTTCTTTCTCTGTATTAAATAGATTTTTTGATAACTAAAACAATGAGTTCATTAGCCATCCTGTTCATTTACTCGACTGTAGTTAGTCATGATGTCATTTCCTCGCCTCTTCTCTTTCATTGATGAGTTACAGAAGAGTGAAGAGTTAGCTATCTTCACCTGGAAAGTATTAATACTAACTAGATTTGCTGAAGCATTAGTCTTTACTACATGATAAGCATGTAATTTAACTGAAAGGCCTGCCACAGTGGACAATAAACCAAGGATATTAGTTCTCACTTTAACAACAAAATGTGACTTTGGGTCACAAGGCAAATTTAACTTATCTTCTAAGTTGAAAGGTATGGTTCGCATATAAAACACAGCAACTCAAGCTGATTAAACTTATTAGCCTTGGCCCTGGATCATACTTACTTAACTGGGATAGGAATCCCTATGCAGCCTTGTGAATGGTATAATAACAGACAGCACTTATAGAACCTTTATGCATATGAATAAAAAACTTACACAGATTAGCCCCTTAATGCTTATGTAACAACCCAATAGGGCTATTCCCATCATCATCCTCTTTTTAAAAGAAAACTGAGAGTTGGAGATGTGTGACTTGTCTAGGGTTATACAGACAGTAAGCGGAAGGATTTAAATCCAGGCAGTCTGACCCCAGAGCCTGTGCTGTTGCCTGAAACACAGGAAAATGGAGCGGATCATCATAGTGCATCATCCTGGGTGTCAGTTTTACTCAGGGACCAGGAATCTTATATAAAAACTATGTCAATAAATTATGGAACACAAGTCAAATATTGAAAGGAAACGTACAGATAAAATGTATAGATTTCAAGGGAGTTTCCTGCTTTCAATGGGTAGCTTCAGATCATATCTTCAGGCTCCTCGAAGTACAGGTTTCTTTGCTGCTGGGGATACTAAATGGAAAAATTCCTAGGATATTTTTCATTTAACTGTGGATTGAATACATTGGCATTTACTTTAAGCTCTGACCTCCCAGTATTTGGCTGTTAACTAAATAAAGTCATTAGGCATGTTAAATTTAATGAAAACCATCTTTTTCATTAAACCAGCTTGTTCTAGTATACCTTGCCAGTTCAAGCTAAGTCTCTTGTAAGTCAGAGGAACTTGAGTACTGATGCCCCTATAGGTGCTAATACCATGAGGAATGGAAAAGTGGCCAGGGCTGTCACTTAACTCCAGTTCTAGTACCTCTGTCCAAGAGTTCATTCACTTCTGTTCATTAAAGATGGTATAGTAGAGTGGTTAAGAACTCAACTTCTGGAATCAAACCATCTGGTTTCACGTCTGGGCTTTTTTGATTATAAATTGTGTGACCTTGGACAAGTTATTCACTTAGTCTCGGTATCCTCATTGAGGATATAATACTAAGGATGAGATGAAGTTGTCATACAAGGATAGTATAAGGATGATAATGAACCCCTCAATGGGTTCATTAAAATACTAAAAATAAAGCACTTAGTCCAGTGTCTGATACACGAAAGTGATAAATAAAGTTAGTTATTATTATTCAGTGACAACTATGCACTACACAATGCTTATGCTTAGGGTAATCATCCATTATTAGAGGACCTGAACAATCTTTATTTACTCCTTAATTTGCCCCTAAACCAAAAACATTAACATTTGTGAAAATGACTTTTTGCATACATAATAATATACATAAAAGTGTGTTAACTGCAGAATTGTTTGTAGTGACGAATACATGGAAAGTCCTAGAATGTCAATCTAATAAGGAAGGCCTCAGTTTTCCCAGTCTGTATAAGGAGATTGGACTAGATCATTTCTAAAATCCCTTCCACCTCCAACAAGGATAATATTTTCACCAGTTGTTAGTTAGGCTTGACACCAATATGCTAAGCAATAGAACTGAGACAGGAAAATCTAAGGTATTAGGTGGGTATTTAAAATTAAGTCACAGTGCACAGTAGTCTACAATTAACCAACACATATAAAGTTAAAAAAATATGTTATTAATATCAAGGACAGAAATCATTATTTAACACATTGGGAGTTATTATATTTTAAGATGTATGTAATTAATTGTATGCAAATTTTATACTCTTAACCTTTATAATGGAATAAAAAATAAAAGGTATCAAAAATAAACATGAGATATGAGTTTGAGGTTTAGATAATGAAGATGTATAATTTAGGACTATCAGGAAGTTTGAAAGTTCTCAAGAAAGAAAGGGGGCTGTGTGTGCTGTAAAACACTAAAACAATACTTGGTTTGAATTTTATTTAAAATTGTGTTGATTTTTTTTTCTTTGAAATAACAGGAGACATTCTGTAGGCAGACAATGCCAAGCAGGATGAGTAGTTATTTGACATTAGAACTATCAGGACCTAATATTATTATTAATATCAAGGAGTTGCCAACATCCATGAAATTTCCACCCTCATGCATATCTGAGTTGGAAAATCTCTATTTGTAGAGTCCCATGCTGCTTCCAAAATAGAATTCACAGTATAGTCACAAAGAAATGCTATGAGTGGCTTGAGACTATATAATAAGAAAGGTTCCTTTACACATAATCTTGATCAATAATATTATGAAAAATAGTAAACAATGTTGAATTTGAGGTCTATGTGCCATTTTTAGCCCCATTTTATTTTATTTATTATTTTAAATTAATTTTTAATTAATTTATTTTTAATTTTTATTTTTGGCTGCATTGGGTCTTCACTGCTGTATGCGGGCTACCCCTAGTTGTGGCGAGCAGGGCCTACTTTTTGTTGTGGTGCATAGGCTCTTCATTGCAGTGGCTTCTCCTTGTTGTGGAGCATGGGCTGTAGGTGTTTGGGCTTCAGCAGTTGCTCAGTAGTTGCAGCACGCGGGCCATAGAGCACATGGCTTCAGTAGTTGCAGCCCGTGGATTCAGTTGCTGCAGGGCTCTAGGGCATGCGGGCCTCAGTAGTTGTGGCGCACAGGCTCAGTAGTTATGGCTCACGGGCTCTAGAGCACAGGCTCAGTAGTTGTGGCGCACGGGCTTAGATGCTCCACGGCATGTGGGATCTCCTCGGACCAGGGATCAAACCCATGTCCCCTGAATTGGCAGGCGGATTCTTAACCACTGTGCTACCAGGAAAGTCCATAGCCCCAATTTAGAGAGGAAGAATAGAGGTAATAAAAGTGAGTTAGCTTGCCCAATATCTAATACAACCAGTAAGAGGAAAAATCAGGATTCAAGCCCAGCAATTCTGACTCCAGAACCTGTAATAAAATCACTTAGGTCATAAAGTCTCACTAAGGAAATCAAATGCTGAAACTTGATTATTATTGAGATTCTAGTCTTTTAAACTCTAAGAAAGGGTTTTTAAAATTATGTGTATGTTGTTTGATACAAAAATGACCATCACCTCTGAAGAGCTGTGGAATAGGTATTTGTTCCCACCAGCAGGAATATTTGCAATTCCATAAGACTTACTTTTTCTCAGTGGACGCACTTAATCAAATTAATTAAATATATTTGGGTATTCTGGATGAAAAATGGCAGAAAATATCATTTGGGCTTGTTCTACATTGTCCAAATATAATACAAAATTTAGAAATAGTTACGGTAGTCATACATACATGCATGGACACTGCTCACCATTCAAATCCTTTGAATTTTTCCTCCCTTTTTAGTCGAATGAAATAAAATGCTTCCAAACTTGCAATTAAAAAGGTTTGCTTTATTTAAGTTTTTATGTGAGAATTCTTCAAATGAGTACTGTGGGCAAAAGATTCTTGAGTGTCCTTATAGAAGTGTTTCTCTGTGATGTGGATTTACATTTTTGAACAATGTATGCTATTTTTAAGTTGAAAACTAGCATTAGAATAAATATCCAAATTAGTAACTAATTTTCCTTTTCTGCTATTGCATTAATTGTAACTGTTCTCTTAAATTCCATGCAGTTAAGGTTATAATGCCAGAAATGTAATTCACAAATATTTCCTTTTAAAAATCAAATGTTATGGGGGAATATTCCATTTGTCTCAAAAAAGGTTATGCATGTTCATTGGTACAAAGTTTGATATGTTTATTAAATCAAGTTTCTTAAAAATAAAATGTTATAGCTACATACCATATTTATTCATTTGTGTGTACCCTTATTTTAGGAATGAGTATGGAATGATATAATTTTGATTTGAAAAACAGTAGTGTGAAATACTAACCAATTTTTATTACTATTCCTTTTTAAACCACAATTTATTAACAGCTTGAAAAAGCTGTCTATTTAATTTTACCAAAGAGGTCTCTCTTAACCAAGGCGAGAAAAACAGAGGCATTATTTTTACTCCTGAATAATGCTAGCTACCATTCCTGTGGCTGGATTATAGACAGCTACACACTGGCAACTCCAGAAACTAGAAGAGCATTTGATGTTTCTTGTGTTGATTGGTTTTCTAGGTTATTACTGTTGTTATTTGCCTCTTTGTCTCTCTTCTGAGAGCAGAAATGAAAGGCCAAGGATGAAGATCCACCTTCTATAACTGTCTCCACGGCAATGAAATTCTGTTATCCTACAATTTGGTTCTATTTTCCTCTCAAATAGACCTAACAAATATTTACCAAATAGGTGATTAAAATCAGTACACAAGTGAACAGAATAGAGAGTACAACACACACCCACACATATATGGACAACAAATTTTTGATGAAGGTGCAAAAGTAGTTCAGTAGAGAAAGGAGCTTTTGTAACAAATGATGCTGGAACAGTTGGTTACACATTTGCAAAAAAGAAAAAAAATTAAATCCACATCTTCTACCACATACAAAAATAGATCAGATTGAAATATAAAACCTAAAAGTATAAAACTTTAAAAAAAGATAGAAGAATATCCTTGTGACCTTGGGCCAGGCAAAGATGATACCAAAAGCATGGGAACCTAGGGACAGGACAGGAATGCAGACGCAGATGTAGAGAATGGACTTGAGGACATGGGGAGGGGGAAGGGTAAGCTGGGATGAAGTGAGAGAGTAGCAATGACATATATACACTACGAAATGTAAAATAGATAGTGGGAAGCAGCCTCGTCACACAGGGAGATCAGCTCAGTGCTTTGTGACCACCTAGAGGGGTGGGTTACGGAGGGTGGGAGGGAGATGCAAGAGGGAGGGGATATGGGGATACATAAATACATATAGTTGATTCACTTTGTTATACAGCAGAAAGTAACACAACATTATAAAGCAATTATACTCCAATAAAGATGTTCAAAATAAAAAGCATGGCTCATAAAATAAAAAAAGATGATATATTGGAGTCTATCAAAATTACAAATTTTTGCTCTTTGAAAAACTGTGAAAGGCACTTTTTCAGTTTTTCCTGTTTTTTTAAGAGGATGAAAAAAAAATCATGGATTGGGAGAAAATATTTGCAGAGCTTATACCTGATAAAGGACTTGTATCCAGAGTAGAAAATGAATTCTCAAAACTCAATAGTAAGACAACAACCTAATAGAAAAATGGGTTAAATATGAATAGATACTTCTACAAAGAAGATAAGTAGATGGTAAATCAGTACACAAAAAGATGTTCAACATCATTAGTCATTAGGGAAATGCAAAGTAAAACCACAATGAGATACTCTTACATACCTATTAGAATGGTTAAATTTCAAAAGACTGACCATACCAACTGTTGGCACTCCTAGTGGGAATGTAAAATTGTACAGTCACTTTGGAAAATAGCTAATTTCTTAAAAGTTAAACATACACATACCGTGTGATCCAGTCATTCCACATCTAAGTATTTTTCTAAAGGAAATGAAACTATATGTCCATACAAAGACATACACAAATGAACATAGCAGCTTTATACATAATAGCCCAAAACTCAAAACACAAATGTCCATCAACAAATTGTGATATATCCAAGCAATGGGTAACTACTCAGTAACAAAATAGGAAAATGACTCCTTATGCACATAACAATATGGAAAAATATAAAAATAATTATGCTAAGTGAAAGAAGATAAGCAAAAAGAGGGATATATTGCATGACTCCATTTATATAACATTCTAGAAATGCAAGCCAATCTATAGAAACAGAGAGATGATCAGTGGTTGCCTAGGGACGGAGTAGGGCATGATGAAACTTTTGTGGGTGATGAAAATGTTCATTATATTGACTGTGGTGATGACTTCACAGGTGTATAGATTTATCAAAACTTAGCAAATTGTACACTTTATGTACGATTATATCTATTGCACAGTTGACCCTTGAACAACTCGGGGGTTAGGGGCACCCATCCTCTGCACAGTCGAAAATCTTGTGTATAACTTTATAGCCTGCCACAGTATCCACGGTTTTGCATTCAGGGATTCAAGTAACTGCAGCTTGTGTGGTACTGTAGTATTTACTGAAAAAAATTTGTGTATAAGTGGGTCCATGTAGTTCAAACCTGTGTTGTTCAAGGGTCAACTGTACTTCAATAAAATTGTTTTAAAAAAGAATTAACTTGTTTATTCAGATAAAATCTATCTAGATGAACCAAAAATAATAAAGAACAACAAACAATAAGTCCAAAAATAAATGAATTTGCAATGCTTGGCTTCTTAAACATCTACAACAAAAGATAACGCTACAGCAGTTTTCATTGTGTATTATGTATGTGTGTTTGAGTGGCAGGGGTGGTGGGTGGGATTGTGTACATGTTCATAACAGGTAAGGTGTAAACAGATGTCCAAGAGCCATGTTCAGCTTGGAATATACCAATAGATTCTGTGTTAAGCATCATCTCATGTAGAACTATGAACATTTAACCCTCCAAAAAGAATATTATAAAATAATGGAACAGAGATATTACTATGCAAGTAATTTATAGATAGCCTTATTAAGAAAAATAGCATATTATATGCTTGCACACTTATAAAAATAGAAAAAAATATGGCATTATACATAAATTATATTCATTATATGAACATAAAATTTATTTTCTTTTAGGGACCTGCCATTATAAAATTAAGTTAACTAACAGACCAAAAGACTACAAAAATAAAAGTGTGTTATGAGATACCTAAAGTATTGTATACACATCAAAAGTAGACTGTTGTTAGAAAAAGGTACCTAAAATCTATGGCTTGGGACAACAGACTTCCAATCAAAAATCAGGATAGCTCATTAATATATTATCTTTGTATGAGGTTTTTTTACAAGTTTTTTTTCTCTTTTTATTCTCCCTGTTCCATTCCAAACTTTTCTGTATCGGTGTGAATGATTAAGTATTAATTCTTGAAAAGCATCTAAACAAGCCTCTAAGTAGATAATTTTAGAATGAAAGTTGTAGTTGAGTCACATTTGTCCAATATCATAAATCAGAAGAGAGCTATTTTCTAAAGAAGTCACAGTTGTCTTAAATCAAGGTCAAAATTATTTTACCCTTAGGATTTCACCACTGATTAGTTTCTTTCTCAATTCAGTAGAAAAACAAGCAAAGGATATGAATAAGCAATTCCCAAGTGGAAAATAAACATATGAAAAGACATTCAATCTTACCACTAATCTAAGAAATAGAAATGCATAATAATAAGAAATTAATTTGGAGATGTTTATTAAAATGTGAATAGTGATTATCTCAGCGTATTTTGAGTTATTTTAAATTTCTTATTTGGATTTCAATGTACTGACTTTTTTCAACCTATATTATTTTCAGAAAAGATAAAGTTATTAAAAAACTGCCTCAGTTATTTGCAGATAAATTATGGACAATGCATCAGAAATCAGAAACAGAATCAAACAATTTAGTTAATAGAGTAAAGGTGGTATTTCAAATAAGTGTGAGACAGAAAGATTATCAAATAAGTGGTACTAAGAAAATTAACTAGCTAATAAAAATACATTAAAAAAGTCTGAATCCCTAACTCATTGCTAACTCCAAAATACTAATTCTTGTTGGTACAAAGTTTAACATGTATATGAAACCATTAAGGTACTATAAAATATAAGTGCATTCATTACCAAAATACATCCATCATTTTAAAGGAAAATAATAATCTGTAGAACAATATTTACAGCATAACTTCATTGATTTAAATCATTGTTTCCATAGTATATGTTTTAATTAAAATTATAAAATGAAAGGATATGCACCCAGTAAGTTATATTCAGCATTGTATCATCATCCTCCACCACATGTGCCTGGCACATGGCAGGCACAAAAATATATTAGTTGAAAAAAAAATATTAGTTGAATGACTAAATAAATGAACTCATGCATTATTGGTGGGACTGTAAATTGTGATAATTTTTTCTGGAGAGAAGTTTGGCAATATGTATCAAAGAGTAAAATAAGCATGCAACTTATTCCAGCACTCCCATTTCTAGGAATTCATCATATGACTAAGTTTTACAAGTGCATATAGTAAGTATACAGGGGTAACTTTTTTATAACAGGAGAAAATATGAATGTTAGTGGAGAGATGGTTTGGGAAGTAGCTGCCCTACAATAGGAATCTGGTTAAATAAATTAAGGCAAATATTTCCATGGAATATGCATCTATTTTAAAATAAGATGTTCATTTACTATGAAAGTATAGTCACAATTAATTGATAAATGAGCAGATTACAAGACATAATACGATGTCACATAGATAAAACAGCATATATAAACAGGCAGGTGTGAATATGTACAAAGAAAATTCTGGAAGGAAATGCATCAAAATGCTAACAATGGTTAACAAATGATTAAGATTGTGTTTTTATTATCATTGGAATTTTCTATATTGTATTTTTCCTTACAATGCTTACATACTTTGACAACCAGGAATAAACAATAAAAGTAAATTCATTTACAAAATAGAAAATAAAAGTGTTTCCTAACTTTTAAAAAAATATGACTAAATGACTAAGCACAAATCCTATAATAAAAAGGTAACATAAGGGTTAATCTAACTTTAATATTTTCCTCACTTGAAATGAATAATTCATCATATTTTATATTTTAATTTGCTACTTGTATTCTATGAGCAGGTTTAGAAAGTGAATGTGATTAATTAGGTTATTTTCTACATTAGCATTCCAAATCACCTCTGTGGAGTTTTCCGCTTCCATAGAACTACTAAGATATCTTCCAATTAAGTCTTTAAAAGACTATATCTTGTGAATTTTTATTCAAACACAGATAGGTATTCTTGTCATTCATAAAAATGGGCTAAATATGTTCCTTACCTTTTAATGAAAAGTAAACACTGGTCTTTTTGGTTGTACCAAGGGAGTTGTTCTGTTGCAGAAAAGAATCCTGTAAATAAAAATAACAGATACCTGTTTTTAAACTTCATTTTGCAAGAGTTTATTCATATATTACTGGACTTGTAAATCATACTTTAGTATGGCTAGAATTTTACAGTGTTAGAAGGAAACTGGTGGAAGATGACAATGTAAAGAACACCCTGACAGAGGATGCAGTTTCATCAGCACAGATTCCCCCTCCCGTCCTGCTATTCGTGGAATTGAAAACTGCTGCACGAAAGTATAGAACAAACCGTCTGCTTTTAAATAATACTACTTAACATTTGAATGCCCTTTTATTTTATCTATAAGGTTGTTACAATCATTGAGAAGGACTACGTGGCAAATCAGCAGCAAGGTTGGGGTCTATTATATGCCAGCTTAAAAAGAGAAATATAGTAAAAATGGTGTAACTGACTCACGGCAACATGGGTTCGCAAACCTTGTAGATGGATATAAACCAGGCTTGCCAAACATCACAGACAGCACTTATTAAAACTGCTACGTGGAAAGCAATATGCCTGCTTTCTAGCCCCTCCCCCCTTCACCAATAAACGACTCCCCCTTTTTCCCCCAGTGTAAAAATACATGCTCATAGAACAATTAGATAAAAGAAAAAGGATTTTAAAAATCATCAATAATCACACTACCCAATGATGCCACTTGGAGCATTTTCACCCAATTTTTTTAAAAACAGATTTTTGTTACGAGGCCCCTGACAAACCAAGTGGGAATTAAGGATGAGCGGATGGGAGAAGAATATTCCTCTTCCCTTGTTAGGAATCATGACTAGTATTTTTACCTCATATCTAAGCTTTTTTTTTTGTAATTATAAAACTATAAAGATAGAATTTTGAGGGGGGAAAAAACGTCTTCCAGGCGTGTCTGCCTCAGCAACCAAGGAGCGTCTGGGAAGGAGGGCGGAGCCTGGAGGGGGAGGTGCGTTTGCTCACTCATTGGGCTGAGAGGCTGTCAATCAAGGTTGCCCAGCAAATGAGGTGCGAGCTGAGGGCGCACTGGGAACTAAATGAACTGGAGGTCTGACTGCGAGGGGAGGGGGCTCGAGATGTAAGCAGTGAAGAGATCTCGGGGTCTTGCACTGCGCCATTCGGCTGCGGCACGCCACAGTCCGCCGCAGCTGTAGCTGGGAGAGGCCTTGCCTTCGCCACTCTCGTCCAGGTCTCCGCTGCTGCTGCCACCTCCGTTGCGATCTCCTCGGCCCAGCCGCCCCCAGCTCCGCGCTCCTGCTGCCTTCACCGCTGCCAACACCTCAGCCAGAGCCTCCGCCGCCGCCACCCAAGCATCCGTGAGTCATTTTCTGCCCATCTGTGGGCGCGCGGTAGTCACCACCCTAAGAGGTGTGCAGGCTTGCAAAATGGCAGAAGCGGATCCTAACAGGGTCTTGGAACCTGCCGCCCAGGGGGTGGATGAAGAGATGGTGGCTAGCTCGTCTAGCGATTCTGGGGAAGAATCTGACAGCAGCAGCTCTAGCAGCAGCACTAGTTGCAGCAGCAGCAGCAGTAGTAGTGGCAGCAGCAGCAGCAGCAGTAGCTGCAGCCGCTTCTATAGAAAGAAGAGGGTACCTGGGCCTTCCAGAAGTGCGCGGCGGGCTCCGTCGGGTAGAAGTTTCGTGGATCAGCTGCCTCGGGCAGTTAGAAATCGTGTGCAGGCGCTCAGAAATATTCAAGATGAATGTGACAAGGTAGACGCCCTGTTCTTAAAGGCAATTCACGATCTCGAACGAAAATATGCCGAACTCAATAGGCCTCTGTATGATCGGCGATTTCGAATCATCAATGCAGAATATGAGCCTACGGAAGAAGAATGTGAATGGAATTCGGAGGATGAGGTGTTCAGCAGTGATGAGGAGGTGCAGGAAGAAGGCCCTAGTGAGATGCCTGCCTTAGAGGGTGAGGAAGAAGAGGATGACCCGAAAACAAAACCTGAGGTCAAGGCTGAAGAAAATGCAGCTCCGAAAGAAAATCCCGAGGCAAAGGCTGAAGAAAAAGAAGAGTCTAAAGATGCTCTGGAGGCCAAGACTGAAGTAAAAGAGGATCCGAAAGAATCCCCCCAGGCAAAGGCAGAAGATAAAGAGCAGCCTAAAGTAACAGAGGCTAAGGCAAGGGCTCCAGGAAAAGAGGCTCCTAAAAGAGTTCCTGAGGTCAGGCCTAAAGAAAGAGCTCTTAAAAGAGCTCGCAAGGGAAAGCCTAAAAGAGAAGATCCTAAAGGCATTCCCGACTATTGGCTGACTGTCTTAAAGAATGTTGACAAGCTGGGGCCCATGATTCAGAAGTATGATGAGCCCATTCTGAAGTTCCTGTCCGATGTTAGCCTGAAGTTCTCAAAACCTGGCCGGCCTATAAGTTACACATTTGAATTTTGCTTTCTACCCAATCCATACTTCAAAAATGAGGTGCTGACCAAGACATATATAATAAAGTCAAAGCCAGATCACAATGATCCCTTCTTCTCTTGGGGCTGGGAAATCCAAGATTGCAAAGGCTGTAAGATAGATTGGAGAAGAGCAAAGGATGTTACAGTGACAACCACCCAGAGTCGCACAACTGCTACTGGAGAAGTTGAAACCCAGCCAAGAGTGGTTCCTAATGCATCATTCTTCAATTTCTTTAGCCCTCCTGAGATTCCTACAATTGGAAAGCTTGAACCACGAGAAGATGCTATCCTTGATGAGGACTTTGAAATTGGTCAAATTTTACATGATAATGTCATCCTGAAATCAATCTATTACTATACAGGAGAAGTCAATGGTACCTATGATGTTGGCAAAGATTGTAGAAACAGGAAATACCGAAAATAAAAAAAAGGCTGCATGAAAGAATTTTCAAGAATCTCAAATTTCAAGCAGAAGTGAAGTAGGTTTATATAGTCTTGGGAAAAAAAAAAAAAAAAAACAACCTGCCCTGTAACCTCAGCACTAGTATTCCTCACAGTCTTGAGTTTTTGTACTTTCTTGGTAGCCTAAAATATTGTCTTAAAGTGTCTAAGTATCAGTTTATTCTATCTAGCCTGTTGTGTAATATTCTTCAAAATATGTAAACTGTTGTCAATTATCTAAAGCATGTTAGTTTGGTGCTACAAAGTTTTGTGAAGTCCTTTTGTCATATTCCTATTAGAATGTAGCTGTGAAAACTGTCAGAATTGTTTAACTGAGACAATTATTTGCTTGAAAAAAAAAGTTCCTGAAGCATCAATGCAAATCTTTTTTTTTTCTTTTTCCAGCCCAGAAGACTAAGGGTTTAAATCTGATTGTACTAGCTGTGCCTTCATTACTTTGCTAACTATATAGTATTATACTAACTAAAACAGTGCATTGTGAAATTTGACCACTTGAAAAAAATTAGTATACATTTAATAATGTCCATCAAGACCATATATGATATGACTGTGAGCTTGTTAATGTGCCATAGTGGTTTATAAATTTAAGCATAATGAAGTTATTGTTTACCACTGAGGTGTTAATATAACATAGTATTTTTAAAAAGTTTGCTCATCTTATCCTGTGTAACTGTAAACTAAAGGTACTAACCACATTTTCTTTGTAATATGTTCTACTTTGCCTTTCACTGGAAATGATCACTTTACATCATTGGTATTTTTTTCATGTTCTTCTATTACAATCTAAAATAAACAAATGTTAAAATGTATCGTGCTATAAAAATCTACCATTTTTGCCTCATTATAAAAAATATGGTGCTTATTATAGAAAAAGTAGAGAATCCTTAGGAAAAGGAACATTTAAAAATATATAATTATCAATATAATTAACATTCTGATACATTTCACAGATCTTAGCTCTTTTTTTGGTGGGTACACATCCCAGTGATTGGAGAGAAATGGGACAGGGGAGAAGGACTAAGATAGGGGAGAGAGGAAGAGAAGAGGAGGAAGGAATGGGGAGGAGGGTTGAAGTAGAGAAAGTGGGGAGGGAGAAGGGAGAGGGAGGGTACCAGAGTGAGGAGGGGGGTGGAAGGAGAAGAGGGTGGGAGGGAGGAGGAAAGGAAAGGGGAGAGAAGGAAGGGAGAGGGGAGGAGGGAAGGGAGGAGGGTGGGGAGTGGAAAGGATGGGAGGAGGTAGGGATGGAGAAGAGGGGAGATAGGCAGGAGTGCCTCACCCAGAAAGGACATCCATATAAGTTGTTGTCATCACTTCCAGGAGTAGGATGGGTAAATGACTCAGGCCCACCTTCCACCGTGACTTGGAAAGAGGTCTCATTCCCCTATGTGGTTTATTTTTCCTTATAGGTGACATTATGCTTTCACCACTTCTGTACCATGTGGTTGGTTACAGAGTAATTTGATCCGGAGATTTTGGTTTGAATTTATTGTGAGGAGGAAGCCCCTTAAACTCACTTTACCAAAGAGCTTTGTACTGGGCACAAAGTCACAAGCACAACAAATAATATCATATTTCACATCTGCCATTTCCCCAACTGCATATACTTTCCTCCAGGACCTTAACAGGAAAGAGCTGTGGCAAGAGGAAGACAGGATTTGGGAATTTCTGGGTCACTAGGTGTAAAATTACCTGCTAGTCTTCCCAGATCCCACCATATATATAGTTTAGTATCTTGCATTTATCCCTGCTTAACAATAGTCACCCCCCATGTCTATAAATGTAAAAATATTCCAACCTATGAGATAGATATTTAACCAATCATGCATGTTTGGATATTTAGGTTACAATTTATACAAAATCAGGAAGTAAATTATTGCTTTTAGCAATAGCAGTCATATTCTGAGAGTCACTTTTTTGTAGTTCTGAGATTTTTGCAACCATCAAGGAGGGGTGTGGTAGCAGATTTACTTATAAGTCTGTGCCGAATCGAAGACTATAGTAAATAGCATGTACCTGGCTCACTGATGCAGAGGTTCTCATATACTGTGCTTGCCAGACATCACAGACAGTAGAGCCCTCAAAACTTCTACATGGAATGCAACATCCTTATTGCATCTTAGAACACTTGCCGAAGTAGTTAGCCCCTTCCTGCTCTGTATTTTCCAATGTTAAAGGAACGTATGTTATTATAGAATATTTGCAAAATAGAAGGAGAAGTGCAGATAATAACAATCATTCAGAAGCATACTACAGGAAGATATGCCCTGTATATATAATAGATTGGTGTATTTTCTCCCAGTCCATCACTTTGATTAGGTTTTATCACAAGTTCTTGTCTCAAATCGAGTGGGTGTAAGAAGCTAATTCGAAAGACAACTTATTTATTTTTTTAACATCTTTATTGGAGTATAATTGCTTTACAATGGTGAGTTAGTTTCTGCTGTATAACAAAGTGAATCAGCTATACACATATATCCCCATATCTCCTCCCTCTTGCGTCTCCCTCCCACCCTCCCTATCCCACCCCTCTAGGTGGTCACAAAGCACCGAGCTGACCTTCCTGTGCTATGCAGCTGCTTCCCCCTAGCTATCTATTTTACATTTGGTAGTGTGTACATTACAATGCCACTCTCTCACTTCGTCCCAGTTTACCTGTATTGGTATTTTTGCCTTTTCAGGTTAAGTATGGCGGGGGTAGGGGTGGGGAACGGGCAGGTGTCATGGATTTTTGAATCAGTAAAAGCTAGGATTCCAGAAATGCAAACGGTGAGTGGTGGGTGCTTCAGCCACCTAGGCTAAGTCAAAGGTGAAAAGAGTCGGGAAACCCGATGGGCTTGCATGTTCGTTGGGCTGCAGGTTTGTCCATCACACTCGCTCAGCCAATGAATGATGCCAGAAAGAAGAGCTGGGTGGGAACGAAGCTCCTGGGCTGGGTGCATGGGCGTGAGAAGAGTTTTACGGGGTCTTCCTCGGTGCCTTCTAATCGGCGAGCTGTTTCCTTTGGCTGTGATTCAAGGCTGAGGTCAGCCGTTCCCTTCTCTGACCCGAGCCCGACCGAAGAGGTCGTCACCTCCTCCGCGCTGCAGTCGTCCCCGCCTTCTCCTTTGTGAGTTTTTGCCATCCTGAATTGGGCACTGAGCGTCCAGGGTCTTCACTCTAAAAGTTTGTTCTTTTCCTGTAAGGTGGCAAACTCAGGTAAGAAGGGGTTTTCCTAAGCAGCAGCAGAGACTGCTGAAGAGGTCAGGAAAGAAACTTGAGCTAAGTGAAGAAAGGGACCACACGGATGGTCAGATGATGCCAATGCCCCATTCTGACGGGGTCTAACAATACAGGTGTCCTTGCCCTCAAAAGGCTTCAGGGGTCAAGTGATAAGATAGAAGTTGAATTTGAAAAGGAATTGCACGCTCCTGTAAAAAGGATAAATCCTCACTTGATTAGATGTTCGTGCCCACCAGCGTAAGCATTAGGACAACCTGCAGTATAATAACTTCAACACACTTATGCATTACTTCAAATTTTATGTTTTGTGTTTTTTGTGGAGTATATCTTTTAAATTTAAAAATGAAATATTTAAGTATTAAAACACATGGCATTTAGAAATATACTTCTTTTCAAGAGATCTGGAACACAACACATTCTCTAAAGCCTCTATGTAGTTTAGTCCTTATGATGTCCTTTTATCATATAGCTTTTAGAGAGTAACTGGTAAAATTATCAGAACTCTTCACTGAAGCTAATATTTACTTGGGAAAAAAGTACTTTAAAGAGCCAATTCATGTGTGTGTTTTGCCTCACCTCAGAGGTAGGAAGGGTTTAAACCAACCTGGACCAGGTGTACCTTATTGCTGTGCTATAAATTATTTATTATGCTATGGTACATTACAAAATTTTATCATTTGCATAAAGTAGCATAGAGTTAAGAATTTTTAATAACATTAATATCAAGTCTCCTAGATTACTTATGTTTTTGAATTTTGCGTGACAGAGGGATTTATAAAAACATAATGGAGCTGTTATTTCCTTCTGTGTTGCTAATAGACACTAGTGTTTGCAAGTGGTCTTCTCAACTTTTACTCATAAGTTATGTAAACTAAGGGGATTAAGTATATTTTCTTTGCAGTATGTGTCACTGAAAGTTATCACTTTATTATTTTATTACATCTTTTGATTATAAAATATGTTCATTATAGAAAATTTGGAAAATATACTGAAAAGTATAAAAATTATTTTAAACAATTCTACCTTCAAAGATAACCACATTTCGTATGAAAAGAAAATGTCTATATCTATCTTTATTAACATAACTACTATTCTACTCCTTTCACTTTTCACTTAATATATTTTGGAACCCTTTCTATATCAGTGCATGTAAACTTCATTCTGTTTAACATAATATACCATAATGTATTTCATCAGTTTCTTATGGGCATTTAGGTTAGGAGCATCTTTTTCCAACTGATTGGTAATTGTAACCACCGTCTATGAATTAAGGAAAAATGTCGCATATAGTGAAATATTTTACCTTTGGATTTTGTTCAGTTGTTTTTTCTTTATTTCCTGCAGAAGTGTTTTAATGTTAATAAAGTCACATTTATCTTTTATTCCCCCATTACAAATTTTGGGTATTTAGTTTAGAAAGAGCTTTCCACACCAAGATCTTTTTTTTTTTTTCTTTTTTGGAATTGCTCATATTTTCTTAGAGTACTCTTATAGTTTCATTTAAAGTTTTAATCTTTCTGGAATAAGTTTTATGTAAGGATTGAGGTAGCTATACCACTTTTTTTCTCTCAATACAACTAATCAATTATTTTGACACCATTTATTGAATATTGAATATCCAATGTAATTAATTGCTGCCTTTATTATATAATCCATTCCCTTATGTGTTTGGGCCTATTTCTGGACTGTTCTGTTCAGAAGTGTTATTCTTGTGCCAGTATAAATCTTCTAAAACAGAAATTTCTCATATATATTTTATTATCTGATAAGAAAAGTTCCTTATAAAACTTGTTTTTAAGATTTTTGGGGGGCATATTTTCACCTATTCATTTTCCCAGATGAACTGCAGTATCACTCTTTTTCAGTCTCCCTCCCTAAAGCCTATGGATATTTTGATTAGGGTTTGTTTGATTTTATAGATTCATTTACAGAGAATCAGGAATTTCATATTATTCAGTCTTCTTATCCAAGGACAAGCTGTGTCTTTCCATTTAATCAAGTATTTTAAATATTTTTCAGTAGAATTGTAAAGTTTACCTATTAAAATAAGCTTTTTAAAAATATTCAGAACCTGTTCTTCAGTTTCTTCTTCCTTTGTCTACCTTTTGCTTATGCTGTTCTGCTGCTTATTTTTAAATCATCTGTGCTTAGGTGTTGTCCCTTTTTTCCCAGCTTTGAATGGGGGCAACTGTTTGCTGAAGTGTGATGTGTGAAGAGGTAGGAGGAAATGAGCTTGAGCGTCTCAGAAGCTTTAATTCAGGTTTGTCTCATATCATTGTTTCCGAATTGCTATATTTTCTGCTGGAGACCATTTCGGTCTTCAGTTTATGCTATTCTCTCCTTTCTCAGCCCTCACGAGCACCAGCTTTGGATTGAGCAGGTCAACATGACTCAGTGAAATGCCTTGAGTTAGAGGTATTCTGTGGCAGTCTTGTAGTTAATTTCTGCTCAATGGTCTGGCCAACATCTGTAGAGTTACTTGTTGCTTGTCTCTCTCCTCATACTGAAGCAGTTTCTAAAGGTTCTCAGAAAATGAAGATGATGTGCTGGTATAATTTCTCCTTAACTCCAGCTCCCCTTTTGTTCTGTGTTATGGAACTGTTTCCATAAGGGATCATTTCTTGCTGCTTTCGACGTCTGATGTCTGCCACAGTTCTAAGTCAGATGTTCAGAGCTTGAACACTTAAGGGAACAGCAAGCATTAGCTCAGAGTCCTGCTTTTTTTTTGTTGTTGTTCAAATTTCATTGTAAGTGGAAGAAATTATTTCCAATGTGTGGCTTGGGATTGTGGCTATTTCTTTGACTTGAAGATTATTTCTGCCTTTAATTTTTATTCTGATAATTCTGGTACATGGGCAGGATTGAAAACCACAGAGCAATGTAGAGAGGAATCTCCAAGAGGGGAGGGGCTATGTCGTGTGCTCTGAATGTATTGACCTCAGAAAAACTCTTTCTGCAGCACAGCTATTAACAATTCTCCTAATTTATAGTGTTCCTGAAATACCAATTTAGTGAATTTGGCCTTGGTCAAATAGGGAAATTAGCCCGGCTCTGTCTATTGGTGAAAGCATCCTTAATCAACATGTACAAAAAATTTATTTTGAGATAAAGTGGCAAAAATAGTACAGAAAGTTGCAAAAATAGTACAGAAAGGTCCTGTGTACCCTCCATCCAGCTGCCCCTAATGTTAACACCTTACATAACTATAGTACAATACCCGTCAGGAAATTAACATTGGCATAATCTACAGACATCATTCAGGTTTTGCTAGATTTTACATGCATTCCTGTGTGTGTGTGTGTGTGTGTGTGTGTGTAGTTCTATGTCGTTTTATCACATATATAGATTCATGGAACTACCACTAAAATCAAGATTCAAAACTGTTTCTTCTGTCCCTAAATTCGGACAACTGTTAATTTGTTCTCAAACTTGAAATGAAAAAATTATACAGATTGCTTTATAAATGGATTTATATAGCATGTAACCTTTTGAGAATGACCTGTTTTCACTCATCAAAATAACCTTACGATCCATCCAAGTTATACCTGTATCAGTAGGTTGTTCTTTTTATTGCCGAGTAGTATTCCAGTGTATTAGTCACTGATCTATGACTCTTGTATAGAAGAGTAGAAACAGGTGGAAAGGAAACAGGACTGCCAGTGGCCAGAATCTCCCATAGGGACAGAAGAAGGAATTACAAGGTCCTTCTTCCTAAAATCTGAAAGTGAAATAGTATCAATAGAAAATGCTTTTGCAATGCTTACTATGCACTAGGACTATACAAATTATTATTCATGTAATCCTTACTACTGTATTATTAATTAGGTACAATTATTATCTCTATTTAACAAATGGTGAGACTAAGGTACAGAGAGGTTAAGTAACTTGTCCAAGCTCACACACCAGTAAGTGACAAAGCCAGGCTTTATAGTTGGCAATCTGACTCTAGTCCATGTGCTTAACTGCTCTATTATTCCACCTTTCTACCATGCTATACCACCTAGAGAAGCACTGTCTTTGTCCATACTCAAGACTAGATAAGGCCCAAGGGAAGCAGCAGAGAAGAAATAAGTACAACCTGGAAGAAAAGCAGATGCCTATCTATAGAGGAAAACTAAGACTCTCCACTTACCTACCAGTGGTGCCCCTGAATCCACTTTGTAGCTCATGTCTGAGAAACCTTATCAAACTTTATAGCTTAGTGAGACCACTGGGTAAGGTTGAGCCCCTAGGTCATATCCATCATACACAGAGGTATCATGAGAACTGGCTTAGTAAATGTCTATTTCAATTAAATATAGGGCAATCCATTACTATTAAAGATTTCTTTTACCTTTCCAACTTCTTATATTTTTATCATTCCCTGTTTTCCTGTAGTTAACAGCAATAAAGAGCCTTTAAATCAATAGGTGTAACAAGGGAAAAGAAGATGAAAAAGTGGTTTACTCCTAAGCATCTTTGAGCAGAACCCAGAGGAACATTTACAGGAATTGAGCAATATAGAGGATGAAAGCACGGATTTGAAGTCTAATAGTCTTGGTATTGACTCCCACTTCTGTCACTTATTGGCTGTGTGACCTTACGCATGTTGCTTTGCCCCTCTAATCCTCATTTTTCCTATCTCTAAAATGGGGCTGTTACCTGGCTACTTGATAGAATTATTGTAAGGCTTAAATGAGATATTATTTATCAAGCACTTAGCAGAGTGTTTGGCATGCAGTGATAATTCAAATAATAATTTATTGATATAATTAGGATAACTGAGTTTTACTTGGTAATTCCAGGTAAAGTATCATGATACTAAAGATGTTGAAGTTGGTATTAACTCATCCAGGTTTGTTTGTCTTCAAGCAAGAAAATCCTCTTTCCTTCATGGATTTCATGTAACTGCTCCTGTTCTTTCTTGGATTTTCCTTCCCTAAATCAATAGCTCTGAACTGATTCCTGGTAAACACCTACCTGCCTGCATCCTCCCTATATCTTCAGTCTTTGAAGGTCAATTTGAATTTTTATCCATTCCTTCAAGGAGTCAGTACTCTACCAGTTTGTTGCCTGACCAAAAGTCTATGACAAACTCTTTTCTTTAGTAATGCTGAATACAACTGGACCATTTCCAGACCCCAGACATACAAAATAGTTTGTAAGATAGTGATTTACACACTATTTCCAGTGTGGAATGCTTTCCTCACAACCTCCTCTAGTTTTGACCAGGGTATTAACTGGGGACATACAAGTCAGATCAGTGGGTTTTTTTTTGCCATGGTTTTTAACAGTGTTCTTTTGGTCAGGAAATTCATTTATAAGAATTGCTTGCAGAAGTTTAAGAGAACACAAGAGGTGAAAGGCAATGAATGGCATAGCAGATGGCATCTACTTAAAACATTTGCACTGCACCCCATAGGAAATGAAATTTGAAGAAAGTGAAAATCTTTCTTGTAATATTTACCTTAAACTGTCACCACTATTTACAACTTCAGGTAAAATATCCCAGTGTTAGAGCTGCTGAAATTGGTATTAACTCGCACCAGCTTGTCTTGCTTTAAGGGAAAATGTCCCTTTAAATACAATAAAAATAAGGATTATGGGAGTAAGATGCATTACTTACAATTATTTAGGTGTAATTCAAGTTTTAACAGAGTTTGTCAGTCTCTGGATTGAAAGACAAGTAAAAAATAATGCACCAGAACAAATAAATAACTTAAATTTTTTTCATTATTTTTGGGTAGGTTCAGGGTGCTAGGAAAACATTTTAACAAGTGTAATATACTTTTAAATATTGGAAAAGTTGGATTTTCACAACATAATAACTGTGTCAGCAGGTTGCCAATTAATTGTTGGAAATTCTTTTGCACGAAGACGACATCTGCAGTTAATTATGCTGAAGGGCTAGAGAAAGAATGTAGTTATTTTTAAAAAATTTGTATAGTTGATGAGGCTTTACAGAAGTGAATCCTGACTTTTTCCAATTGAATCTATACTAAATGAACAATCTCTAAGCAGCACGAGGGAAAGTATCAGGAAATTTCTCTAGCTTAGGAATATCCCTGGTTGATTTTCTGAACAACTGTTTTGGAAATAAGTTAGGTCTTTTCAGATGTTATATTTAGGTTTGTTTAGCTTGTGTTATTAAATATTCCCACTAGTATAATTATTAGTGATTTCATGAGGAAGCAAGAGCTCACAAATTGTATTGGCATACCTCAACTACCATAATATTTATATGTGAAAAGAATATTGTTTTATTTCACATAGAAACACTGATTTCATATTAAATACGGCTTAAATCTCTGTATTATCCTAATATTATCATCTTCTTTAGTAAACACAGCGTTTGTGTATAGTAAAGTGCAGTTGAGTCAAAGTTTTGTTACTCAGGGCAGATTAGCAAATTTTCACCCACCAAAAAAGTATTAAGTGATTTAAAGAAATACTAGAATTTGTTGATGTTTAAGATCCTTTCTTGGCCTCTCTTCTTTATCCAGCAACCTGATTTGTGATAATTTTCCTAAGGGTACCTTGTACCTAAGGAAAGGTAAGAGAGAGAATACTAGGTGACATTTGTCATCCAATTTTAGGATCTGTCTTGATAGTTCCTATTTAAAACCATGCTAACACTATTTATAAGACAACGTATAAGAGGAGTGACAAACTTAGGAGAAAACTATTTGTAAAGGAAATGAATAAGCAATTCAGAAAAATACTTTTATATGTATATTAGTATTTTGGCTAATATATATGAAAAATGCTCGCCTACGCTACTAATAAAAAAGATGAAAATTAAAATAGCAAGATACTGCTATTTACCGTTTTGTTGTCAAAAGTAAAATTTAAAAATTCCCATCATTGTTCTCATAATATGAAGAAAAGGCCCAACCATGTACTGCAAGTGGAAAGGTATAATGGTACACATTTTTCAGGAGTGTGATTTGGCAGTACTTAATAAAAACCTTTAAAATGTGCATACTCTTTGACCTAGCAAATCTTCAAGGAATTTATCTTAAGGAAATAATAGTGAACAAAAACATTTATAAGAGCGTTCATTTCGGTGTTGCTTACAATACTACTGAAATGTTTGAAACTATTTAAATGTCCAGAAAGAGGGGATTCAATTTATAAGCTATTGTTTATTCATACAGCTGAATAATGTAAAGGCATTTAAAGTAATAATGTAGATCTATGCTGACATTGAAACATAGCTAAGATAAATTGTTTAATGAAAAATGTCTCAAAACTATGGAAATGTATGCATATATATGTAAATTATGTGTAGTACACAAAAATATTGATACTGGTTATCTATATGTAATGGAGTTTTAGGTAATTTATATTCATGATTTTTAGTATTCTAAATTTTATATAATGATCAGAATTTACTGTTGTGATCAGAAAAGATAGAGCAGGAGAAACAGGAACATTTTAGTATTTTAGACAATTATGTGGAGCTGTAGAGTCAGAAAACAAGTAAGGAATTGTGTAGGTGCTATATAGGCACATATTTGTGCTATGCAATACTGGAAACTAACTTTTAAAATAATATATTAAAAGCATATGCACAAGAGTTGGTTCCTTCACAGTGGTCACCTTAAGAGCAAACACTTATTCCAATTATGCTGACACTAACAGAATGTTAAAGATGATCTACTTCCTCATTTCATAGGTGAGAAATCTTGGGCTCATTGCATCTAAATACTATCTAAGGTCACACAACAGCTAGGTAATGGGAGGTTCACAAAACCATGATGCTTTCCCTTTCCATTTTTTGGATAATTAACTATTACTATAAAACCAAGTTTTTCCAAACTCTCTGACCTTCAATGGCTGCTTTTTCCTTTAAATACCCAAATAACCTAGCCTCAGCCTTCCTTCTCTCATGTCACCTAACTAACCTAACCAAGTAACCTAGTCTCTGCCCAGTTTCCTTTCCCAAGTATTTATAAGAAACGCTAGAGAATGCTTGGTTGTATGTTCCAAAAGTATGTCTGCTGGTCACTTATCAATTCTTTCTTAGGGCAAGTGCTTCAGACTTTTCCACTGGTCAGATTGTGCTGTCTTACAACTGCTCCTCCATGCTGCTGCCTCTTACCCCAATCCACACTACACTAAGAATTAAGACATCACAGTAAAAAGTAAATCCTTAAAACACAGTTCATATCTCACTCTTATGCTTAACAAAACTTTAGTGACAGTTTGGGACTAGCAGAAGAAAATTATCAGACAGAAAAAGGAAATTTTAAAACCAGCCATCAGAGATCCACTGTCTGCCTTTGCACAAGGGTCCCTGAATTACAGTCCTCCCTGACACCATACATGTTGCAAGCGCCAACTTTTTTCCCACACTAGGGCCTCTTGACCCCCTCCTTCTTTACAGGTGACTAGTGTTCCCATTGTTCTTGGAGATTTGAGAAAAAAGGAGTATCTTCCTCTCTCCCAGTCAAAGGACTATTGTTTTCCCAATGGGAAAGTTGAAAAACTCATTTCCCTCAGCAGAAACTCCATCCTTGCCACAACTGGTCTAGCCACCATGTTCCAGATAAAATAATTTTAATAGCACATTTCTCAGTCTGGATTCTTTATGTGTATGTGGAGTATGTGAATTTCCTTCTGTGACCCAACAAAGGAGTTTTAATTGCAGGGCCTAAACAATCTTTTCAGCTGCTTCTTTTCCTCTCTGTCTATTTCAGTTTGTCTCTCACTTTTTCTAGTGTTCTACTTTCTCCATAACTTTGTCTATCTTCACTCCTCCTTCTCTTCTCTTTTCACATGTTCTCTTTCTTTTGGCTTCCTAGACAGATGATTCAGTCAATTTTGGCTTGGCTGCTCCTTTTCTATCCCAATTTTTTTATGGTTAATGTATTGAATACTATAATCTGTAAAGATGAATTGGAAGTCTCAGATGGGGGATTCTTTTTACTTCTAAATTGGGTATGATAAATTTACTAATTAATCTGGTTCTAAATATCTCAGATGAAGATGTGACTATCCAACAGATATCAACTGTCCTCATAAAGATACAAAATAAACTAACAGTAGAACCCTCAGTGGCAGACAATGCCTGAAAAAATTCAAACATCCCCAGTATAGAAATCAAAATAGAGTATATTTTGATGTTGAACATAGTTCATACCTTCTTTTACATTCTTTACTTTAAGACTTCAAGTTCTCTTGTTAGTAATTGATAGGGTATGTTGTCTATAGTTGCTAAATAAGTGAAACAAGTCTATGACTTTTATTTTAAATTATACTAAAGTAAAAGGAACCCAGCTTTTTTCCCTCTCTACTCTCCCTTATTCCACTATACAAGATCACAGAGGAAAAATCAAGAGTCTTTCCTTTCTCTAACCCTCAGAAGTTACTATTTTCTCTTCTATTCTTTTGAAAATAATAACTTTATTGAGAGATAATTCGCAAACATTACAATTTACTTTTACGATATACAATTTAGTGGTTTTTGTTATATTTCCAGAGTTGTGTAACTATCACCATAATCAACATTTTTCATCACCACGTAAAGAAATCCTGTACCTACCAGTGGTCACTTCTTATTTCCCCCAGTTCTCCCTTCCTCCAGCCCTAGGCAACCACTAATCTACTACCTGTCTCTATAGGTTTTCCTATTCTGTTCTTGTTTCTGTTTTTATGAATTTACCTATTCTGAATATTTCATTTAAATGGAATAATGTAAAATGTGGCCTTTTGTGACTGGCTTCTTTCACTTACCATAATGTTTTCAAGGTTCATCCATATTGTATCATGTGTCAATACTTCACTCCTTTTAATGGCCAAATAATATTCCATTGTATAGGTATAGCACATTTTGTTGTATAATGAGATGACATTTGGGTGTTTCCACTTTTGGCTATTATGAATAATGCTATTATTAACATTTATGTGGACATACGTTTTCATTTCTCTTGGGTATATATCTAGAAGTGGAACTGCTGGGTCACGTGATAACTCTGTTTAAACTTTTGAGGAGTTGCCAGACTGTTTTCGAAAATGAATGCTTCATTTTACATTCCTACCAGCAATATATGAGGGATCCATTTCTCTATATCTTTACCAACAATTGTTATTATCTCTCTTCTTGATTCCAGCCATTCTAGAGAGTGTAAAGTGGTTTCTCAATATGTTTTTTTTTTAATTTTTTATTGGAGTATAGTTGATTTACAATGTTGTGTTAGTTTCAGGTGTACAGCTAAGTGAATCAGTTATACATATATCCACTCTTTTTTAGTTTATTTTCCCATATAGGCCATTACAGAGTATTGAGTAGAGTTCCCTGTGCTATACAGTAGGTCCTTATTAGTTATCAATTTTATATATAGTAGTGTGTATATGTCAATTCCAGTCTCCTAATTTATTCCCCCTCCCTTTTCCCCCCGTTAACCATAAATTTGTTTTCTACATCTGTGACTCTAATATATATATTTTTTTGCTATACGCAGGCCTCTCACTGTTGTGGCCTCTCCCGTTGCGGAGCACAGGCTCCGGACGCGCAGGCTCAGTGGCCATGGCCCACGGGCCCAGCTGCTCCGCGGCATGTGGGATCCTCCCAGACGGGGGCACGAACCCGTGTCCCCTGCATCGGCAGGTGGACTCCCAAACACTGCGCCACCAGGGAAGCCATCTAATATGGTTTTGATTTGAATATCCTTGATGACTAACGATGTTGAGCCAGATCTAAAAGAAGACATAATTCTTGATTATTAATTGACTTTTAAGAGTGAAGAAGAGGAAAGAGTAAAAGATCTGCTTCCTTTTAATAATAACATTGGTTCCAAAGCCAAATATAGACGGTTTGTATATATCTGCACTGCATTTTTAAAATCCCTGCCTCAGTACTATTTATGTAGCTAATTAAAAGTTGGGCATAAGTAAGAGTCTTTACTCAGGACAAATCAAATAACATTCATTTTCTTTTCCTGAACACCATTTGCATTTTTCCTTAAGTTGAAGGATCTACTGCTTGGAAATCTCCTTAGACAGAAGGGAGCTGAATGACATGTCCCTCCTTTTTTCCTCTACTTTCTATACTCCAATTGTGTGCATCAGGTTTTTCTTGCTGCCATAACAAATTACTACAAATATAGCAGCTTAAAATAACACAAAATTATTATCTTATAGTTCTGTAGGTCAGAAGTCCAGTATGGGTTGCATTAGGCTAAAATCAACGTGTCAGTAGTGCTGGGTTCCTTTCTGGAGGGTCTAGGGGAGAATCATTTCCATTCTTTTTCAAATTCTTTCCCCAATTAGGTTGTTACAGAATATTGAGCAGAGTTCCCTGTGCTATACAGTAGGTCCTTGTTGGTTATCCATTTTAAATATAGCAGTGTGTACATGTCAGTCCCAAACTCCCTAACTATCCCTCTACCCCGCCCATCCTGGTAACCATAAGTTCATTCTCTAAGTTTATGAGTCTGTTTCTGTTTTGTAAATAAGTTCATTTGTATCATTTTTTTATGGATTCTGCATATGATATTTCTCTTCCTCTGTCTGAGTTACTTCAGTCAGTGTGACAATCCCTAGGGCCATCCATGTTGCTGCAAATGACCCAATTTCATTCCTTTCTATGGCTGAGTAATATTCCATTGTATATACGTACCACATCTTCTTTATCCATTTTTCTGTCATTGGACATATAGATTACTTCCATGTCTTGGCTATTGTAAACAGCACTGCAATGAATATTGCAGTGTATGTATTTTTTCGGACCATGTTTTTCTCTGGGTATGTGCCCAGGAGTGGGATTGGGAAGACTCATTCTTGGAAACAATATTTAAGGAGTATTTACCCATGCAACGCTACTGGGTCTGCTGCTCAGGTGATTATTATAAGGAGCGCTGTTGCAGCAATTCTTTGTGGGGAAATATTTAATGTCAGGGCCTTAATGTCCTGGCAGACCTGAGCCATTATGTTACTGTTCTATCAGTCCACTGTTTCAATTTTTCTATTTAAAAAAAATTTTTTTTGGCTGCACTGCATGGCACATGGGATCTTAGCTCCTCAACCAGGGATCGAACCTGTGCCCCCTGCAGTGGAAGTGTGGAGTCTTAACCATTGGACAGCCAGGGAAGTCCCTCAATTTCTCTAGACAACCATTTCCTAACTGCCCTAGAAGTGTTGTGTTAGGAGGATTAGTTCTAGCAATCACCACTCTAATGACTTATAACCATTAAGTTAACCTAGTCAGCCCAGTCAAATTGACATACAAAATTAATTTTGTATGTCAACTTGACTAAGTCAAGAGATGCCCAGATATTTGGTCAAAGATTATTCTGGCTGTGTCAGTAAAGATGTTTGGGGATGAGATTCACATTTGAATCTATAGACTGAGTAGAGCAGACTATCCTCTCTTATGTGTGTGGGCCTCATCCAATCAGTTGAAGGCCTCAATAGAACAAAAAGGCTGACCATCCTGCAAGTAAGAGGGAACTCCTGCCTCACTGCCTTGGAGCTGGGACATCAGTTTTTTCCTGCCTTTGAACTAGAACTAAAACATTGGCTCTACCTGGATGTCAAGCCTGCTAGCCTTTGGGCTGGAAATGCACCATCAGCTCTCCAGTTCTCAGGCCTTTGGACTTGGACGGAAACTACACCACTGGCTTTTCTGGGTCTCTAGCTTGCTGACTACAGATCTTGAGACTTGTCAGCCTCTAAATTAAGTCAATTTCTTATACTCAATCTCTCTCTCTCTCTCTCTCTCTCTCTCTCTCTCTCTCTGTGTATATATATAGTTGACTTTGAACAATACAGATTTGACCTGTGTGGGGGTCTACTTATATGTGGATGTTTTTCAGTAGTAAATACTACAGTACTACACGATCCGATGTTGGCTGAATCTGCAGATGCAAAATCTCCGATACAGAGGGCCAACTACAAGTTATATGTAGAGTTTTGATGGCATGGAGGGTTGGCACCCTGAACTCCCACATTGTTAAAGTGTCAACTGTAAACACACACACACACACACACACACAACTTTCTATTGGTTCTGTTTCTCTGGAGAACCCTGACCAGTACAAGTAGTATCCTCACTTTTCGTCACAGTAACTCTCCTTACCTCCACCTTGGGAACTTTATTTCCCCTCTCTTATAACTCTTATGCAACTTTTAACCACCCTTCTGATAGAGGCTAATCTCAGTGAGTCTTGGAGGTCCCACATTCCACACCCTTCTAAGGAAGGCTTTACTAAATATATATATATATATATATATATATATATATATATATATATATATATATATATATATATATATGTTAAGCCTCCAGTCTTTGTATCACTACATAGGGAGTAGCCCTGCACTTACTGTTTATTTTGTGTTTTCCAGACAATTCCAATGTCTTTAACAATATCTGGCCCCCTTTTGTATCTCCTGGCACCACAGTTGAAAGTCAACTCTAATTTAGCTGGCAGCTTTTCTTGCTGAAAAAGGATAAATAAACCACAAGTTTCATCATTGCTATGTTTTCTTCTCTGGTAGTGCCTCTGCTACACCTATATGTGAGAAGACTGGTTTTGGAGTTCAATAGATGTAAATTCAAGGCCAAGATGTGTGAGGCAATGTGTGTGGGGATTGTAACTATAATTGTAACTATAATTAGTACTAATGGTATTACTATCCAGTAGGAAAAGGAGATCAATGAAATTCTACCCCTATTCTTTCCAGCTGCTGCCTAGTCTCTAAGATATATTTTCTTAATCCTGTATATGAAGTGATTCTCTGGAAAACTAGCTCATTTTGTTTCCCTCTACAGAGAACACACACACAGATTGGCAAGGTTTGGGATGGTTTCAGTAAATGAAGTTAATCTTTTAGAACCTGTGGTGAATCTAGGTTAAAAAAAAAGAATTATTTATGGTGTTAGAAGAAGCAATGATATTGATTATTCCAAAGTAAATGCCTAAAAGACTTTCTACATGAAAATTCTGATCAAATAATGAGGGAACTGTGAATGCACTTTTCCAAAGTAGACAGCTTTATCATTACCTGTTATAAAACAGCCCCCTGTGCTTGAGGAGCTTCTAAGCAAAGAGAAACTTATTAATGATATTTACATTCCAGTTGCTCAAGTAGATCACTGCTTGTATTTTTACAAAAGTCAAAATTCATGCATGGATAAGCTTTAATTTTTTTTCTTTGCATACACAGATGTATACTCTTTGCAAAATGTTAATACCTTTTTTACATTCTTCACTCCAGATTGACCCAGACTTGGGATTCAATTATGTACTGCTTCTCCAGTTATTAGTTATTTTACCTTGGGCAAGGGAATCACTTTTAAAATTAGGGGATATATAGAATTATGGATCATGTCTCTGTCCATATTCTTTATACTATTTATTCACTTTTGCAGTGAAACTGTACATGTATACATAGAGGAAAATAACTTAGATCATTAAATTGAAACTATTGTGGGACACTTGTTTGGAGGCAGAGAATTTACATTTTGGCAAAAATACTAGAGTATTCATGAGGAATTAGTAGCTCAAATATTTCTAGACTTTTGGGTTCAAATGTATTTCCAATTGTTATTTGAAAAAAAAATCAGTTTGACCACAACCGCCCCAAACAATGATTTAGGCCACCCATGTGAAAATACAGAAATGTTGTTATAGGAGATCTTCTGCAGGCAAGTAACATACCTGTTGAACAAAACGTTTTCATGAATATTTCATGAGAGATATGTTCTGTGTCAAAATATATTTTCTACTGTCTACTATCAACTCTGACTAAAGAATGTGGCCAGCAGGTCTTATTTTCTGTGACTCACTAAGATGACCGGGTAGGGTGGTGGCACTGTGGTTTTTATCTGTGGATTCTTGCCATCCTCAGGTTTGGGCTCTACCATTGCAAATCAAGATGGCTGAATATATTTTTCCTGTCTTACTATCCAGTGTGCATCACTGTGCAGATGTAACTTAATAATATTAACAACAATATGTCTTCTCTAAATCCTTTAATACTTCCATGATGAGCATATTTCACGGAAGCGTTACATTTTATGGAATATACTGCAGGAAACGAATCTTCTCCTAGAAGCTGGGACTTAGGATCTTTTAAAAAGTCTCTGAAGTACAAGTCTGCACAGAAATTTGTGTTCAAGTTGCAGATTTCCAGATTAGAAGCATGTCAGAAAAAACAAGTCCTGTCAAATATCACTTTGCCTTTTTTTCCCCCTTTAACCAGCTCTCTGCAAGTGACAAGCACTTTGTAAAGGGAAAAGTTTGATATTTAGAGAGAAACATTCATGGAGATACTTAGTGTGGAGGGAAAGGGTTTTCAAGGCAGTAATCATTATCCAATTGAGTGAGTTCTAGCTTCTTTCACATGGCAGGGGTCACCAAGTACATTTATGAGAACATACACAGGCATTCTGGCATGGTGTTCCATATCTGTCAATGTCTCTGGAAGTCATAGTATTCTTATAATTTCTCTGTTGTAACATTTCTTTCAATCTTGTTGACCCTTGGATCTGCACATGCAATTTTTTTAAGAACACTGGATAATGTTTAATAAGACATAAATGTTCCCTAAATATCAAGAGGAAATAGAGAGTACCTACTCTGATCCATAATGTATATTGGTACAAGAAAATTGTTCTCCATACTCCTGCTGAGGTTTTCTGCTGTTTTTATCTACTCTAGCAGTTAACATGGAATTGAATGCCTAGAATCTACAGGAAACAGTACTTGACTGGCAGACACTTGATCCTGCCATGATTATGTTAGCTTGGCAAGATTTTAACCTCTAAGCACAGAGAATCATCCTTTATTAATCTGCTTCACATGAGTCTGCTAAGAAGGTGAAATTTCGTCTAGAATATCCTAGTTATCTATATTATTATTGATGTGAAAATCCCAGTATATTCGTATGAGTAGTAGAATGATACAGGGAAAATAAAGTGATATTATTTAGTGAGTGATAATTATATTTTATAACTTTAAGTCATCACTAACAACAGTTGATTTCATATTTGCATGGGAGGACATATAATACTGATGTGTGTTTCTGAATACTCATCTGGAAGTTGTCTCAAATTATTTCCTGAGAAATCCAGGCTTGAAACCTCACAATCATTTTGCCTGCTTCTCTTTCACAACCACCCCCCCAAACCAATGAATGAATTGCTAAACACATTCTAATATTTCCTTTATACCAACTCTCAAGTCTATTCCTTTCCTTCAAGGCACATAGACTTTAGAAGCTGACTGCCTGAATTTGAATTCCAACTTGGGCATTTACTAATTGCAAAACCTTGGGTAAATAATTAACCTTTCTATATCTCAGTTTCTTTGTCTATAAAATGAAGTTAATAATGATGCTTGCTTCATGAGATGCTCATGCTTCTGTATATCCCGCAGAATATAGCCAGGTGTTGACTCTGCACAAATTTATTCAATGAATGAGTGCCTCTCTATCCAAATTTTAAAAAAAATGAACCATCTTAATTTAGTACCATGACCTGGGGATTAATGAACAAGGATTTTTTACTACTTGGCCTTAAATGTTACCCTGATTTGGTATAATATTCTACGTGGCTTGCATTTTTTTCCGTTTTTTAACAGAGTCAACAGAACCATCACAGCTGTAGTTATTTTTATTGCATACTTTCAAGGTGTCCAGTACAGTTAGACATTATGTGGAATATGGAAGAAGTGTATGCTGCAGTCCCTGTACTTAATGAGCTCAGCCTCTAATTAGGGAGGCAGGAAACAAATCCTATATGCATGAAAAGTTAAATAGCAATACAAAAATGTCTGAAGGATACATAAGAAACTGTTAGTGGTAATTACTTAAGTGAGGAAAGGAGGGGTTTACTGTTGATACGCTTTGTCATACATTGTTATTACTGTTTCTGTACTGTTTGTTATTATTGATATTTAATGAAATTCATGTAAAATCACCAAATTTAGTATTAAAATATGGCATATAAAATATAGTTTATAGCTAAATTCCATTTTTTAGCACAGAGTATAAGTACATTTCCAAAGAGGGAGTGAGCTTTATTCGCTATTTATATGGAAAACATTTGCAGAGTACTTCTCCAATACCATGAATGGGGCTGAAATAATTTGGACTCATCTTAACAGCACACACATACATCGTTGCCCATAATTCTTTTTATATCGCTAGAACACAAGTCTGTTAAATACTATATGACATTAAACTGTTTGATTTCTTTACATTTTCCTGAGATATATATGCATTTTAGGTTGACCAAGTTGAATTTAGCATGTTTAAACTACACACACACACATGCCCAAATTCCACTGCTAAGAGAGTAAGATATTAATAAACTTATTTATAATAGGAAGTAATATATTTAGACTAGATGTGACATCAATTTGTGAATTTAGAAAAGAAAAACCTACTTTGAAATCAGATTTAAAGATTCATTGCTTTAAAGTTTTGTCTTAAAAAATGTATATAAGATTTTAATATTATACTGAAATAACTCAACTGAATTATATGAGAGATATAATGAATACCTAGTATGACCCATACATTTAGTTCTACTCAAAAGGTATTTATTATTGTCTAATATGTGCTCATCTAACAATGGAGCACCTCCTATGTGCCAAGTTCTGTGCTAAGTGCTTAGCACTTCACCACTTAGTACTTCACGTGCTGCATTAGTTAAATGGGATATATTGTGACACTACAGGCGGAAATAAGTATACAAGGCATGGATGGACTCAGGGTGCCAGAAGTATGACTTCATTTTCTATAATAACATGATCTCTGCTTCTTAGTCCCCATTCCATAGAGATAGTGGAAATGTAAACTCTTATGTTTAAGGTTCTATATCCTGTAGAGTTTATGTCATACTTTTAGGGTCTTAAACTGTACCAATATTTTAGCTGAGAGACTCTGGTCTTCAGATATTTGATCATACAGATACCACTGAGATGCCCATTATCCTAGCCTCAGTGACTGTCAGGTATGGAGGCAAACAGCTGATTTTGTTTGGACACAGGAATCTTTGCTGAAGGTTGATTTTTCTGTGCCAAGGGTCTCACACACCCCACAGCCATTCCTCTCCAGGACTTGTTACCATTCCTCTCTAGGATGTGTTACCTCTTTGACAGTGCTGATAGGAAGCAGAATTCAGGGTACCTCAGGCATCTTTCTCTCTCCTCCTCCAGACATTGAGGTTTATTTTCCCCTAGGTTTGTATGTGTATGGCCAAACTTCAGAGGAACCCAGGAATCTCATTTGTACAGTATAATATAGTAGCCAGATGCTCAGGCCCCAGAATCAGATAAGGTTCAAGTTCAAATTCCCATCTCCACCATTTACTGGCTGTATGACTTGGGGCAAGTTATCTTACCTCTCTGAATCCTCATCTTTAAATTGTAGATTTAAAAAATGCCTCTTTCATAGGGATGTTGTAAGGATATGAGATAATGCACACACATGAAAGTCCTGTTAAAGGTGGTATTCAGAGAATGGTAGCTATTCCAAGAAATATAAAGTAACCTCACCTCAAAAGATTGGAGACCACAAAATAGACCATGTCTGATTTTACCAAAGACTTTGAAGGACTCTAACAAGCTGGAAGTACTATTGAAAATAAGTTAAAGGCCCTGATCCTTTTTTACACTACTTTAAATTAGTGCTTTTAAAATGGTACAAATTACTTGATCTTCTTTTTTTTTAATTAATTTATTTTTATTTTTGGCTGTGTTGGGTCTTTTTTTCTGTGCAAGGGCTTTCTCTAGTTGTGGCAAGCGGGGGCCACTCTTCATCGCGGTCTGCGGGCCTCTCACTACGGTGGCCTCTCTTGTTGCGGAGCACAGGCTCCAGACTCGCAGGCTCAGTAGTTGTGACTCACAGCCCTAGTTGCTCCACGGCATGTGGGATCTTCCCAGACCAGGGCTGTAACCCGTGTCCCTTGCATTAGCAGGCAGATTCTCAACCACTGTGCCACCAGGGAAGCCCCCTTACTTGATCTTCTTACCTCAGTGTTTGATTTGCCTTCTGATTGATCCAGGCCCACGTGGTTGATGATAAAATTTTCAAGTTTGAAACTCCTCTGGCATTTTTTGTTTTTGATATGGACCATTTTTAAAGTCATTATTGAATTTGTTACAATATTGCTTCTGTTTTATGTTTTGTTTTTTTGCCTGTGAGACATGTGGGATCTTAGCTCCCCCACCAGGGATCGAACCCACACCCCCTGCATTGGAAGGCGAAGTCTTAACCACTGGACCACCAGGGAAGTCCCCAAAGCTACTCTGGTCTTTAAGAAGTATTCTAATAGATTGACCAGGCTGCTAGAAATTATCCTCCATTAACATGCTTGAAACAAAATATGTGGTTGTTAACAGGGTAATATGACTAGATTATGAATATCTGTAATAAAATCAATAAGCGAGGAATGGATATAGTGTACATCTTTCTGGTATGTTTTTACAAAGGCTAGAAAGAGGCTATAAATATTAAATCATTAAAGAAAGATGTACTTGTGCAGTTGTGTAAAAAGGCTAAGGGTTAGAGATGGGGTGGAGGCAGGGGTGGCGCTTGCCTCTCTGAGTACTGAAAACAAAAAAACAGGCCAGGGATTATTTTCTTTTCTGAGAGTTATATGTAAGATTATGTTTCATCCCTTCTTTGAATATACATGTTTCTTAATGCATATTCAAAGAAGCCATATGCTTAGAGGCATGCCAGTAAGACATGTTAGCTCAACTGCACATTCTAAATCTAAACCAAATCTCACTAAAGCAATATTCCCATATGAAGAGAGTACCAGAGTGGTGAGGTCAGTTACTACTAAGTACCTTGCTGGCAGTTTATTTCAAAGACAGTAATCTTGTCATTAGAAACACTAATGTTAAGTACGTTAATGTGCTGATTGATGCCTTAAATGGTAAAAAAAAAAAAAAAGTTACTATTAGTTGTTAAAGTCTATTTACTTTGACAAAGAACTGTTAAACATTGAGGTGAATTGAGATATAATCATATTATTATTATTTCCTATTGTAACATATATCTTAAGTTTTGGCTGTTGAAAGTGAGGGAAGGGAGAGAAAGAAGAGTAAACTGCTGTTAATAAATGGATCGTTAGATGATGAGGAGTCCTATCCTTTGTCATTCACATGCTTTCAGATGCTTTTACTAACCATTCAAAATATTAACACTTTTCTAATAGATTATTATGGGGAAAGGATGGCTAAGAGAAGAGGGATGGAATGAAGATGGGAAGAAATATATTTTATAGATAATTAAAGCCTTTTGTTCTCCTTGGGGTGCTATTCTAAACAAAAATATGCTTATGAGAGACTTGAGCATTAGGTCACCCAGATACATGCTTTCTAAAGTACCCTCTATACAACTTTTATTACCTCCGCCCATTTATAAGTATTTGTTCCCTGTCATTCCTATAAGTTCATGAGGGCTGAAGTGGTGTCTTTTCTTACTCATTGTAACATTCCCAGATCCTACAATAGAGCCTGGAATGTAGGTGGTGGTCACAAATGAAAGTGAACTTTAGATAAACTAAGAAAGCTCAGGGCTTAATCACGAAGCAGTTCCTTAATAACTGTATATAAGTTCTCTGGAATTTGGAGTTTATAACCAATCCCAGATCAAGCTAGTTCACTAACATAACATTATGGAAGTCCCTCTCCTGTATCTTTTAAAGTAAAAATGACTAATTTAATGAAAATGATAACAATAATGGTGAAGCATATTACATGCATTATCTCATTTGATGCTCACAACAATCCTGGAAGGAAAGTAATATTACCTCAATTTGACTGGTGAGAAAATTGATATTTAGAGAAGGTAAGTTTTTACAATTAGATTGTAGGACAGCAGAGACTGAGCACTGAATCAGCACATCAACCTGATTCACTTTTTTTCATATGACAGCTTAACTGGGTTTGAAGACCACTGTCCCAGCTTTCTTACCCCTCAAGGATTTTTTTCTCTCTCTTGTGTATTTTTTAGCAGAGGGAGTTATGGAATAGTACACATGGGATTTGTGCATTTCACTGTATGTAAATTTTAACTCAAAAGAAAAAAACTATAAACAAATATTGAACTCTAGTTAATGATCTACATGTTGGAGTATTTGGGGAAAGTGTACTGATATCTGCAACTTTAAAATACATAACAATAAGATGGAATGATGGATCTATAGAAGGATAGGTTGGTGGACAGATATAGGTTAAAGTAAGTATGGTAAAATGTTAATTGTAGAACCTAGGTGGGGGCTGTGTTGGTATTCACTAGAAAATTAAACTTTTCTTTATGTTTAATAATTTCTGTTAAAACATCGAAGAAAAATGCTTCTAAAATAGAGCTTAAAAACAAAATAAAATTCTCCAAAGCCATTTCACAACCAAAAACCATAAGCAGTGATTAAATACACGAGCTCAAGAGTCAGCCAGACCTGAATTCGATTCTTGGTCTGTCACTTTCAAGCTGAATGACTGAGGAAGTGAGTTGATTTCCTTGAAGCTCCACTTCCTTATTTATAAAATAATGATAATGAGATCAAGCATCTAATTAAATAATTCACTTAGTACTGGCCTGGTATTCTATCTATTAAGTATATATCTAACTATAAAGTAAAAATAAGTATGTCTACCTGCAAAATGTATAAGTAGTGAAGGGAGGATACAGGGAACTGGGGGTAAACCTAGAATAAATAGTCAATAGTAGACATAGATAGTAATATCCAATAAAAGAGGGTTCAACTGAATGTTTTAAGAAGATTTATTACCCAGACTTGACCCACCGTATCTTGGAGACCCTGCTAGTTATCCATGAGATGGCAATAAGGAAAAATGAAGTTAATATTAAACTGAGGTAGGACATTTGGTGACCAGAACTTAATGAGCACAGGAGATGAGCTAGAAGTGGAGAAGGTTAAAAAAATAAAAGACTAGTTCTCTTATGTAGTTAAGCCTGGCTCCCTTTTATTCCTCTGAGTCTTGGGAGTTGGTTTGAGTGCATTCTCCGATAGGTAAAAAAGTGAAAGAAGTTCCTATTACATTGCTACATTTCCCCAAATGACTGTCTTTGTGTGGGATGACTGGGAATGAATATTTTGGGGATTTTAGAGGGAAGAAATGTCTTCCTGTCTTCCGCACCTGAGTTCAGGAACAAGTGAGAGATGTGGAGAGCTAAGTGTCTATTAAGAACAAACACTGAAAGACAAGCCATGGATTAAATATGCAGTCATAATGGAATTCTTAATATTTTTCTCTTGAGGAAGATAAACTTAACTGACCCATGCACTAGCACAGAGGGACAGTTGAGGGTATTCACAATGTGTACCAATACTCACCTTCACAGAAAAACACCAAGCATGCTCAGTTCCTTATCTTTAACTCACCAATCAGGGGAGTTGCTGCACATCTTCTGGGCTGAGTTAGTAAGGGAGTGAAGAGTGTGCTTTCTATGTTTCCCTCCTGCCACCTATGGACCCACAAGGCATTGGAAATAAGGGTTCCTTTCCAGCTCTTTCTGATGGGTCTTGACTTAATTGTGTACTCCTCCACTCCAGATCACTGACAGGGTTCAAGTCACAGGGTCTACCCCAGGCATGGAGTAGGTGCTTCTTAAATAGTTTATTCTTAAAACCACCCTGAGAGGTATGTAAGATATTTATTATTTTTTTCCATTTCACAAATGAGATATTGGAAGGTGAAAGAGATTGAATGATGTTTTCAGTGGCAGGGTTGGAACAGAATCCTGGGTAATATTTTTATGCAAATTCATGAATTATGTAATTCCTTCAGTGTCCCACTGTCTCACTCACTCATTCACCACAGATTTTCACTTAAAAAATAAATTTATTTATTTGTTTATTTATTTTGGCTGCATTGGGTCTTCGTTGCTGTGCATGGGCTTTCTCTAGTTGTGGTGAGCGGGGGCTGCTCTTTGTTGTGGTTTGCGGGCTTCTCATTGGGGTGCCTTCTGTTGTTGTGGAGCACTGGCTCTAGGTTCACAGGCTTCAGTAGTTGTGGCGCACGGGCTTAGCTGCTCCGTGGCATGTGGGATCTTCCTGGACCAGGGCTCAAACCTGTGTCCCCTGCATTGGCAGGCAGATTCTTAACCACTGCGCCACCAGGGAAGTCCCTTCACTTGTTCATTTAGGTATTAATCACTTTTTATGTATCTGGCAACTTATTATATACTAGATTTATTTTTGTATGTATTCCAATGCAGAAATCTGTTGTATTAGTGTTTGTAACTTGAATATAGGCTATCCGTTTCCAATGCTTACTGAGTTATATTGTGTTTGGATTTCACAGACACTGATTTTACACTGGAAACTGAGATTTCACACTGTGGTGATTTTTCATGGCAACGCTTCTTAGGAATGGAAACATCAAAATATAAAATTAACAAATTATATTTTAGAAAAATTAGACGCTACAGAAAAGAATCACACCTTCCTATCATTTCTCTACCATGACCACTGTTATTTTTTTTATTTAGTTCTTTCTGAAAACTAATACTGGTTAGGTCTCTCCTATGTACCAGGCCCTGTGTGAGGCCCTTTCATATTTTATTTGATTCATTGTTGTAATCCTTTTAATAATCTCCATGCTGAACAAAAATTTATTTCATTCTAAAAATTAATTGTATATTTAAAGTAGAAGGAAGGAAATTTATACTGATAGATTTCCATGGAGGTAGCTGTTAAGTGACAAATTCTCTCTAGTGGAAACACAGCCACATTTCCTGAAAAAGGAACCTTCTACTATTTTAACCTTACTTCCTATTAATTCTTCAATCCATGACAGCCTGGCCTTTTCCAACATTAGTCTGCTAAAGCTACTCTTGGAAATGTCCCCAAGAACCCTAGAAGCACCAAATCCCCTAGGCAATATCCTGTGTTTATTTTAGTTGACTGCTGGTCTGTGGAAATTGAAACCCTTAATCCTTCCTTTCTTGAAATGTCTTCCCTTGTTTAGATAAAATGAATTACTCCTACTTATTCTACCTCTCTGGCTGCTTGTTATCAGAATTTTTTTTTTGTGGTTTGCTTTCTCTCCACCTTTGCTCCTAAATATTACTATTTCTCAAGATTGTTATTAGGCCACTTTGCATCTAATATACTCTCTGGGCTAGCTTATCTATATATCTACCTTAATCTGCAACTTAAATGCTAAGGATTCCAAGTCTAGACACTTCTTCAAAGATTTATGTATTCATGAGGGTTATAAAAATATTTGTTCATTGTAAAAATCTGGAAAATACAGAAATAGAGAAAGGAGAAAAAATAGAATACTCCCATCAATCAGAGATAACCACTGTTACTTTTTGGTGTTTTATTTTTAAAATTATTTGTCGCTATGTTTTTACATAGTTTTAAATCATACTGTTTACATATTGTTTTAATCAGTATAAAGCTGGCTAGCTTGCATTTGCCTTGAAGTTCTGGTACAGGGTTACATTCATGAACATAATCCAACTCTAAAATTAGGTATTTGTAAGTTTTCTTCAAGGAGTGTCACAAGAGTGTTACAGTCCAATCCACAGCACAACTTCTTCTTTAGAGCTCTTCTCAGTGCCCTCCACTGTTCTCCCTTCTTCCTCTTTGGAACCAAGCAGCTCACAAGTGGTCCTTTGTCCAAAGGCTCTCAAAACAGTACTCACTCCTGGAATGTTTTTCTGTTTTCTTGAGAAACAAGTAATTCTCTCATCATGCCACCCAAGTTTTGGAAATAAAAGCCTCCAACTTGAGATTGGTTCAAGATAGCGGAGTAGAAGGATGTATGCTCACTCCCTCTTGTGAGAGCACCAGAATCACAACTGCCTGCTGAGCCATCATTGACAGGGAGACACTGGAACTCACCAAAAAAGATACTGCACATCCAAAGACAAAGGAGAAGCCGCAATGAGATGGTAGGAGGGGCACAATCACAATAAAATCAAATCCCATAACTGCTGCATGGGTGACTCACAAACTGGAGAACAGTTATGCCACAGAAGGCCACACACTGGAATGAAGGTTCTGAGCCCCTGTCAGGCTTCCCAACCTGGGTGTCCAGCAATGGGAGGAGGAATTCCCAGAGAATCAGACTTTGAAGGCTAGCGGGATTTGATTGCAGGACTTCGACAGGACTGGGGGAAACAGAGATTCCATTCGTGGAGAGCACATGCAAAGTACCAGGGGAAGGAGCAGTGACCCCATAGGAGACTGAACCAGACGTAGCTGCTAATGTTAGAGGGTCTCCTGCCGAGGTGGGGGTTGACTGTGGCTCACTGTGGGGACAAGGACAGTAGCAACAGAAGTTCTGGGAAGTACTCCTTGGCTTGAGCCCTCCCGGAGTCCATCATTAGCCCCACCAAAGAGCCAGGTAGGCTCCAGTGCTGGGTTGCCTCAGGCCAAACAACCAACAGGGAGGGAACCCAGCCTGACCCATCAGCAGACAAGGGGATTAAAGTTTTACTGAGCTCTGCCCACCAGAGCAACACCTAGCTCTACCCACCACCAGCCCCTCCCATCAGGAAGCTTCCACAAGCCTTTAGATAGCCTCATCCACCAGAGGGAGGATGGCAGAAGCAAGAAGAACTACAGTTCTGCAGCCTGTGGAACAAAAACCACATTCACAGAAAGACAGACAAGATGAAAAGGCAGAGGACTATGTACCAGATGAAAGAACAAGATAAAACCCCAGAAAAACAATTAAACGAAGTGGAGATAGGCAACCTTCCAGAAAAGGAATTCATAATAACGATAGTGAAGAGGATCCAGGACCTCGGAAAATTAAAGGAGGCAAAGATCGAGAAGAAGCAAGAAATGTTTAACAAAGACCTAGAAGAATTAAAGAACAAGCATTTAGAACAATTAAAGAACAAAAAAACAGAGATGAACAATACGATAACTGAAATCAAAAATACACTAGAAGGAACCAATAGCAGAATAGCAGACGTAGAAGAACGAATAAGGGACCTGGAAGACAGAGTGGTGGAATTCACTGCCACAGAACAGAATAAAAAAAAAAAAATGAAAAGAAATGAAGACAGCTTAAGAGACTTCTGGGACAACATTTAACACAACAATATTCACATTATAGGGGTCCCATAAGGAGAAGAAAGAGAGAAAGGACCCTAGAAAATATTTGAAGAGATATAGTCCAAAAATTGCCTAACAATGGAAAGGAAATAGCCACCCAAGTCCAGGAAGCACAGAGAGTCCCAGCCAGGATAAACCCAAGGAGAAACATAGCAGAGACACATAGCAATCAAATTGACAAAAATTAAAGACAAAGAAAAATTATAAAAAGCAACAAGGGAAAAATGACAAATAACATACAAGGAAACTCTCATAAAATTAACAGCTGATTTCTCAGCAGAAACTCTACAAGCCAGAACGGAATGGCATGATATATTTAAAATGATGAAAGGGAAGAACCTACAACTAAGATTACTCTTCCCGGCAAGGATATCATTCAGATAAGATGGAAAAATCAAAAGCTTTACAGACAAGCAAAAGCTAAGAGAATTCAGTACCACCAGACCACCTTTACAGCAAATGCTAAAGGAACTTTTCTAGGCAGGAAACACAAGAAAAGAAAAGGACCTACAAAATCAAATCTAAAACAATTAAGAAAATGGTGATAGGATCATACATATCAATAATCACCTTGAATGTGAATGGATTAAATGCTCCAACCAAAAGACACAGGCTCACTGAATGGATACAAAAACAAGACCCATATATAAGCTGTCTACAAGAGACTCACTTCGGACCTAGGGGCACATACAGACTGAAAGTGAAGGAATGGAAAAAGATATTCCATGCAAATGGAAATCAAAAAAAAGCTGGAGTAGCAATTCTCATATCAGACAAAATAGACTTTAAAATAAAGACTCTTACAAGAGACAAAAGAGGACACTACATAGTGATCAAGGGATCAATCCAAGAAGAAGATATAACAGTTGTAAATATTTATGCACCCAACATAGGAGCACCTCAATACATAAGGCAAATACTAACAGCCATGAAAGGGGAAATCAACAGTAACATAATCATAGTAGGGTACTTTAACACCCCACTTTCACCAATGGACAGATCATCTAAAATGAAAATCAATAAGGAAACACAAGCTTTAAATGACACATTAGACCAGGTGTACTTAATTGATATTTATAGGACATTACATCCGAAAGCAGCAGAATGCACTTTCTTCTCAAATGCACACAGAATATTCTCTAGGATAGACTGCATCTTGGGTCACAAATCAAGCCTCGGTAAGTTTAAGAAGATTGAAAACATATCAATCATTTTTTTTCTGAGAACAACGCTATGAGATTAGAAATAAATTATAGGGGAAAAAATGTAAAAAACCCAAACACATGAAGGCTAAACAATACGCTACTAAATAACCATGAGATCACTGAAGAAATCAACAAGGAAATCAAAAAATACCTAGAGACAAATGACAGAGAAAACATGGCAATCCAAAACCTATGTGATGCAGCAAAAGCAATTCTAAGAGGGAAGTATATAGCAATACAATCCTACCTCAAGAAACCAAAATAATCTCAAAAAACAATCTAACCTTACACTTAAAGGAACTAGAGAAAGAAGAAAAAAAAAACAAGGAAAACAAAGTTAGGAGAAGGAAAGAAGTCATAAAGATCAGAGCAAAAATAAATGAAATAGAAACAAATAAAACAATATCAAAGATCAATAAAACTAAAAGTTGATACTTTGAGAAGATAAACAAAATTGATAACCCTTAGCCAGACTCAACAAGAAAAAGAGAGAGAGGGCTCAAATGCGTAAAATTAGAAATGAAAAAGGAGAAGTTACAATGGACACCACAGAAATACAAAGCATCCTAAGAGCCTGCTACAGCCAACTCTATGCCAATAAAATGGACAACTGGGAAGAAATGGACAAATTCTTAGAAAAGTATAACCTTCCAAGACTGAACCAGGAAGAAATAGAAAATATGAACAGACCAATCACAAGTAATGAAATTGAAACTGTGATTAAAAATCTTTCAGCAAACAAAAGTCCAGGACCACATGGCTTCACAGGTGAATTCTATCAAACATTTAGAGAAGAGCTAACACCCATCCTTCTCAAACTCTTCCAAAGGATTGCAGAGAAAGGAACACTCCCGAACACATTCTACGAGGCCACCATCACCCTGATACCAAAACCAGACAAAGATACTACAAGAAAAGAAAATTAAAGACCAATATCAATCATGAATATAGATGCAAAAATCCTCAATAAAATACTAGCAAACAGAATCTAACAACACGTTAAAAGGATCATACACCATGATCAAGTGGGATTTATCCCAGGAATGCAAGGATTCTTCAATATACGCAAGTCAATCAATGTGATACACCATATTAACAAATTGAAGAATAAAAACCATATGATCATCTCAATAGATGCAGAAAAAGCTTTTGACAAACTTCAACACCCATTTATGATAAAATCTTCCCATAATGTGGGCATAGAGGGAAACTACCTCCACATAATAAAGGTCATATATGACAAATCCACAGCGAACATCATTCTCAATGGTGAAAAACTGAAAGTATTTCCTCTAAGATCAGGAACAAGAGAAGGATTCCACTTTCACCACTATTATTCAACATAGTTTTGGAAGTCCTAGCCATGACAATCAGAGAAGAAAAAGAAATAAAAAGGATACAAATTGTAAAAGAAGAAATAAAGCTGTCACTGTTCGCAGATGACATGATACAATATATAGATAATCCTAAAGGTGCTACCAGAAAACTACTAGAGCTAATCAATGAATTTAGTAAAGTTGCAGGATACAAAATTAATTCACAGAAACCTATTGCACTCCTATACACTAACAAAGAAAGATGAGAAGGAGAAATTAAGGAAACAATCCCATTCACTATTGCAAAAAAAGAATAAAATACCAAGGAATAAACCTACCTAAGGAGGTAAAAGACCTGTACTCAGAAAACTATAAGACACTGATGAAAGAAATCAAAGATGACACAAACAGATGGAGAGATATACCGTGTTCTTGGATTGGAAGAACCAATATTGTGAAAATGACTATACTATCCAAAGCAATCTACAGATTCAATGCAATCCGTATCAAATAACCAATGGCATTTTTTACAGAGCTAGAACAAAAAATCTTAAAATTTGTATGGAGACACAAAAGACCCTGAATAACCAAAGCAATCTTGAGGTGAAAAAGAAACAGAACTGGAGGAATCAGACTCCCTGACTTCAGACTATACTACAAAGCTACAGTAATCAAGACAATATGGTACTGGCACAAAAACAGAAATATAAATCAATGGAATAATATAGAAAGCCCAGAGATAAACCCACACACCTATGCTCAACTAATCTATGACAAAGGAGGCAAGGATATACAATGGAGAAAAGACAGCCTCTTCAATAAATGCTGCTGGGAAAACTGGACAGCTACATGTTAAAGAATGAAATTAGAACACTCCCTGACACCATATACAAAAATAAGCTCAAAATGGATTAAAGACATAAATGTAAGGTCAGAAACTATCAAACTCTTAGAGGAAAACATAGGCAGAACACTCTATGATATAAATCACAGCAAGATCCTTTTTGACCCACCTCCTAGAGAAATGGAAATAAAAACAAGCATAAACAAATGGAACCTAATGAAACTTAAAAGCTTTTGCACAGCAAAGGGAACCATAAACAAGACGAAAAGACAACACCCTGAATGGGAGAAAATATTTGCAAATGAGTCATCGGACAAAGGATTAATCTCCAAGATATATAAACAGCTCATGCAGCTCAATATTTAAAAAACAAACAACCTAATGAGAAAATGGGCAGAAGATCTAAATAGACATCTCTCCCAAGAAGACATTCAGATGGCCAAGAGGCACCTGAAAAGCTGCTCAACATCACTAATTATTAGAGAAATGCAAATCAAAACTACAATGAGGTATCACCTCACACCAGTTAGAATGGGCATCAAGAGAAAATCTACAAACAATAAATGCTGGCGAGGGTGTGGAGAAAAGGGAACCCTCTTACACTGTTGAGGGGAATGTAAATTGATAACAGCCACTGTAGAGAACAGTATAGAGGTTTGTTAAAAAACTAAAAATAGAATTACCCTATGACCCAGCAATCCCACTCCTGGGCCTATACTCAGAGAGAACCATAATTCAAAAAGACACATGCACCCCAATGTTTATTGCAGCACTATTTACAATAGCCAGGTTATGGAAGCAACCTAAATGCCCATCGATAGACAAATGGATAAAGAAGATGTGGTACATATATACAATGGAATGTTACTCGGCCATAACAAGGAACGAGGTTGGGTCATTTGTAGAGATGTCGATGGACCTAGAGACTGTCATACAGAGTGAAGTAAGTCAGAAGGAGAAAAACAAATATATTAATGCATATATGTGGAATATAGAAAAATGGTACAGATGAGCCAGTTTGCAGGGCAGAAATAGAGACAGAGATGTAGAGAACAAACATATGGACACCAAGGGGGAAAGTGGGGGCAGGTGGTGGTGGTGGGATGAATGGGGAGATTGGGATTGGCATATATACTTAGAAAAAAAAATCATTATGGCAGGCTGGTAAAGGCTTACAAAGTAGCCTCATCAGGGGAAAATCTACAGCCTTCATTGTGTAAAAACAATCAATTGAAACACCTGCCCTGACAGTGAGATTAATTTTGCTTTTCCAAAAGTGTGTTGTGAACAACCGTACTTCCAGGAGATGCTTCCCAAAGGAAGAGCCCTGGGGAAAACTAAGTATGGGAAACGCTATATGTTAAATGTATCTTATGATCATTTTCAACACATATTAGCATAGTAAATGTTTGTAGTAAAGAAATGTTTGAAATAATGGTAATAATGTAACATGTAAAATATGTCAAACATGAAGAATATTTATGATAATGTAAGCACAAATAATATAATAAATTGTATACTGTGAAATAAAAAAGCCTCCAACTTGTTACAACACTGTCATCCTTCTTTCTTTTACTATTATATCATAGTTTAATACATCTTTATAAACATAATTTTTGGAGTAATTTTTCTAAATTATGAAGTTATTCATGTAACTTCTCACCTTAAAATCTCTCATTTCCACTCCATCCCCACCACTCATAGCCTCAATGGTAAATTTCAAACTTTCAGCATAGAATATAAAGCCCTTCACAACATAATACAAAATTGTGCGTAGTGCTTAGCACATAGTTGCATAGTACAGGCTACCTTTCCCCTTCATGACCTGGCCCCTGTCCATTACTCTGGTATTATTTTCTGTCACTCCCACCTGAACTCTGTTTTCCAGTAATTCTGAACTACTTTGGATTTCTGAGAAACTGCTATGTTTGTCTTGCCTCCAATAGTTATGGAATACTTTTCAGATGCCTTTCCCTTTTCTTGAATCCTATCACCCATCCCACCCCATGAACATATTCCATTAGGATTCAGGAGAAATACTAGCATCCCCAGAAAGCCTTCCCCTATTGCTGGTTGCTTGCCATATTTTTAGTGGAACACTATGCAATTATTAAAAGTTATGATTGTTAAATATTATAATAACATGAGAATTGCTTATACTATAATGCTGAATAACAACAAAAGCTGTATACAGAATTGTATCAATAATATACTAACTGTATAAAGAAGACCAGACAAAATACATTAGAATGTTACAGGACATTATGTCTGGATAGTTCAGTAATTTTGATATTGAATAGTTTTATTTTTCTTTATAATCTTTTACCCATTTCCAAAATTTAGACAATCATCATGTTTTACTTTTTTAATAGGGAAAATATATTTTAAAAAGCCTTATATCCCTCACCCAGCAGAATATTTAAGGACCATATCTTACTCCTCTTTGTATCTCTAGCAGCAACTCACTCAGGTCCTGGCAGAGAGTAGGAACAGAAAATCAAAAAGGAAGAGAAACTTATTTACTTTTTTTTTTTTTACTTATTTACTTTTTTTTTTTTTTACTTATTTACTTTGGAGATTTGCTTAAGTAAGGTTTGCTATGAATTTATGGTTCACATAAAAATTGGGGGTAATAAAATTAATGTTATGTGACTTCATCTGTCTGTTATTAAACTGAATTGGACACTGAGACAAGAAATTAATAAGAGGATGATTTCATGTTGAAGAGACAAAGAAAGCAGTGAATCTTTGTTCCAAATGCAGGATGAATATTTTAAAGGCAGTCATGCTGTGTGAGGTAGGGTGAATTGGTTTCATTGATAAGAGCATTGGTCTGGCCATTAATGATGGTGTTGGCTGAAAAGGAGATGACTAATCTAATTGGTGGTAGTGTTTTGCATGGTATCCAACTGATGTCACTATGTTGGCCTTGAAAATAATAAAGAGGACATTTTTTTTTTAGAATTTGACATGGAATCAAAGTGCAACAAATGCCATGGGGCTTTAATAGTGTGAAATGGCTGTCAATGAAAGCACTTTAGATGTGATTTAAAATTAAATGTGTTAGACAAGTACTAAGTATGGGAAATGCTGTGTGTTAAATGTATCTTATGATCATTCACAACACATATTAGCATAGCAAAAGTTTGTAGTAAAGAAATGTTTAAAAATGATAATATAACATGTAAAATATGTCAAACGTGAAGAATATTCATGACAATGTAAACAAATAATATAATAAATTGTACATTGTGAAAAAAAGCCTCCAACTTGTTACACTACTGTCTTGCTTCTTTCTTTTACTATTATATCATAGTTTAATACATCTTCATAAACATAATTTTTACAGCAATTTTTTCTAAATTACCAAGTTATTCATGTAACATCCTCAGTGTGAAATATTCAGAAGTCTATAGAGTAATGTAGGAAGGACTTTCCTTATTGCTTTCTCTACCTGACCCCTTTTCCCAAATACCTCTTTCTTCTAAGAGGTAGCCATTGTTAAGTTTGGTGTGTATCCTTCCAAACTGTTCCCTATATACATACACAAACATATATGTGCAAATCAAACATCTATCTGTCTGTCTTCCCACCCACTCACCCACCTACCTACCCTTTATCCCTCTCTCTCTCTCTCTCTTTCACATGCACACATATGAACACATACAAATATCTGTATGTGTGTCTCTTGCACAAATGGGAACATTGTGTGCATAAGTGTTCTGCAACTTAGTTTTTCAGCTTAACAATTTTTTCTATGTTAATACAAATAAACAGATCCACCTCACATTTTTTTACTACTGCCACATATTTTGGCACCCTTTGGCCCAGCCAAATTGACACAAAATTAACTGTCACATCTGTTTATTCCTATGTGGCTTGCTTTTTTGTCTACTATTACGTATTTGCAATGCATCCACATTAACACATGTAGAGGTAGTTTATTTTCCTATTGAATTCAATTTTTTGAATATGTCACAATTTATAAATTTCACTGTTGATGAACATTTAGGTTGTCTTATGTATTTATTATTTGAGCAAAGCTATAGACATTTTTTACATGCCTCTTGATGTATATGTAAAAGAGTTTTTAAGGTATACCTCCAAGGGAAAATGCTGAGTTATAAGGTATGCATAGAACCAACTTACTATGTAATGCCTAATTGTGCTTTTTCAAATAAGTGTTGATATCTGGTAGGGTACATCATTCCAACTTATTCTTCTGAACTGTCTTGACTCTTCCTGATTCTTTGCTTTTCCACATATTTTCTGGATTTAGCATGTCAAGTGCCACAAAATCTCTCATTCTTTTCCTTTACAGCTTCTTCATAAGAAGTCCTTTCCTATCAAGTTTATAAACATATCTTCATTTTCTTCTAATACTTTTTGTTTTTTATGTTTAAGCCTTTAACCCCATCAGGAAATTATTTTGTGTTTGGTTTAAGTTCAGGGATGATTTTTAAAAAATAGTTGTCCAACTGTCTCAAAACAGTTTATCAAATATACCCTAATTTCCCTGCTTATATGAATAAACCACTTTTATCAACCACTAAATTCCTATATAAAAATGGATCTATTTTCTATTGAACTATTTTTGTCTATTTTGTGCCAGAATCATAGTACCTTAATTACTAATACCTTTATTATGTTTTGATCTTTGGAAGGGTTTATTAGTTTCATGTGGCTATTGTAACATATTCCAACAAAATGGGTGGCTTCAAAACAGAAATTTATTCTCTCAGTTCTGGAGACCAGAAGTCCAAAATCAAGGTGTTGGCAGAGCCACATGGAACATTTTGTTGCTTGAATCTTCCATCTGCATCACTCCAATCTCTACTTCCATCTTCAAATGACCTTCTCCTCTTCTATCTCCGTAATCCCTCTCTGCTTCACTCCTATAAGTACACTTGTCTTTGGGCCTACCCAGTTAATACAGAATAATCTCATCTCACAGTCCTTAATTTAATTATATCTGCAAAGCCCCTCCCCCCTTTTTTTTTCAAATAAGGTAACTTTCACTGGTTCTGTGGATTAGCCTGTGGACATATCTTTTGGGAGGCTACCATTCAACCCACTACATAGGACAAAAGTGCCCTCTTACTTTTAAAAAAAATTCCTTGTGTATTTTTTGTTAATTTTTTTCTCCTAGATAAATTTTAGAATAAATCTGTGAAGTTAAAAGATTCACATTGACATTTGGTTGTAATGGGGTTTAATTTATAGAATAATTTTGGAGATTTGACTTCTTTTTCTTTTTTCTTTTTTTTTTTTCAGAATTCAGGAATTTAGTGATGAATACAGTGATTCTCCTAATTCATTTCTTTCTCCCCTCTCTTATATTGCTCCTCTTAGAATTTTTTCCCCACTGTGACCCCCAATTAGTATCTTTTTTAAAAATGTCTTTATTGGAGTATAATTGCTTTACAATGGTGTGTTAGTTTCTGTTTTATAACAAAGTGAATCAGTTATACATATACATATGTCCCTATATCTCTTGACTTCTTTATAGTACTAAATCTTCCCATTCAGGAATGTGCAATATCTCTCCATTTCTCTGGAGTTATTTTTACTTGTTAGAAAAGTTCTATTGTTTTTTTCTTATACATCTTACACATTTATTTTTTTAATTGAATACTTATTCTTAAGATTATTTTACTAGTTATATTTAGATTTGTTGGTTTTGAGAATAGAGTCTGTTTTCCTGATATTATCAACTTGGTTATTGTTGGCATATAGGAAAGCTATTGACTTATTATATTTTTTAAAATTTTATATAGTTTTAATTCCTGCTCAGTTTTTCAACTGATTTTCATGGATTTTCCTGGAAGATTATAATAATGTCTGCAAATAATCACAGTTTGTGTCTTACTTTCCAATGTTTATACAGTATTACTTCCTTTTTCTTTTTGATTGAATTAGCCATGACCTCCTTTACAATGTTGAATATACTGAGCACAAGAAATATCATTGAATTGTTTATGATATTACTGGGGATGCTTTTAATATATGATCATTGCTGTAGTATTGTTTTCTATTCCTTTAATCACATTTAGGAAGTTCATTTATTTTTCACTCATATTTTGTTGGTTGTTTGCTTGTTCTCTTTCATGTGGTTCTTTAAAATCAGGAATTAGTGTTGTATTTTATTAAATATTGTGGCACCAATTGAGATGTTCATGCGAGTGTTTTGCTTTAACCTTCAAATTCATTTTCTTAGTTCTCTGTCTAGCTGTGACTGGCTGAGGTGGTGCGGCGGCATAGGGACGGTAGCCTTGCCCGATTGGTGTGTCCCTTTAATACAAGAAAATGGAAACTGAACAGCCAGAGGAAACCTTTCCCAACACTGAAACCAATGGCGAATTTGGTAAATGCCCTGCTGAAGATATGGAAGAGGAACAAGCTTTTAAAAGATCTAGAAACACAGATGAGATGGTTGAATTACACATTCTGCTTCAGAGCAAGAATGCTGGGGCAGCAATTGGAAAAGGAAGCAAGAATATTAAGGCTCTCCGTACAGACTACAATGCCAGTGTTTCAGTCCCAGACAGCAGTGGCCCCGAGTGCATATTGAGTATCAGTGCTGATATTGAAACAATTGGAGAAATTCTGAAGAAAATCATCCCTACCTTGGAAGAGGGCCTGCAGTTGCCATCACCCACTGCAACCAGCCAGCTCCGGCTCAAATCTGATGCTGTGGAATGCTTAAATTACCAACACTATAAAGGAAGCGACTTTGACTGCGAGTTGAGACTGTTGATTCATCAGAGTCTGGCAGGAGGAATTATTGGGGTCAAAGGTGTTAAAATCAAAGAACTTTGAGAGAACACTCAGACAACAATCAAGCTTTTCCAGGAATGTTGTCCTCAGTCCACTGACAAAGTCGTTCTTATTGGAGGAAAACCTGATAGGGTTGTATAGTGCATAAAGATCATCCTTGATCTTATATCAGAGTCTCCCATTAAAGGACGTGCTCAACCTTATGGTCCCAATTTTTACGATGAAACCTATGATTATGGTGGTTTTACAATGATGTTTGATGACCACCATGGACGTCCTGTGGGATTTCCCATACGGGGAAGAGGTGGTTTTGACAGAATGCCTCCTGGTCGGGGTGGGCGTCCCATGCCTCCATCCAGAAGAGATTATGATGATATGAGCCCTCGTCGAGGACCTCCTCCACCTCCTCCCAGACGAGGTGGCCGGGGTGGTAGCAGAGCTTGGAATCTTCCTCTTCCTCCACCACCACCACCTAGAGGGGGAGATCTAATGGCCTATGACCGAAGAGGAAGACCTGGAGACCGTTATGATGGCATGGTTGGTTTCAGTGCTGATGAAACCTGCGACTCTGTAATAGATACATGGAGCCCATCAGAGTGGCAGATGGCTTATGAACCACAGGGTGGCTCTGGATATGATGATTCCTATTCAGGGGGTCGTGGCTCATATGGTGATCTTGGTGGACCTATTATTACTACACAAGTAACTATTCCCAAAGATCTCGCTGGATCTATTATTGGCAAAGTTGGTCAGCGGATTAAACAAATCCATCATGAGTCAGGAGTGTCGATCAAAATTGATGAGCCTTTAGAATGGTCCGAAGACCAGATCATTACCATTACAGGAACACAGGACCAGATACAAAATGCACAGTACTTGCTGCAGAACAGTGTGAAGTAGTATGCAGATGTTGAAGGATTCTAATGCAAGATATTTTTTCTTTTTTATAGTGTGAAGCAGTATTCTGGAAAGTTTTTCTAAGACTAGTGAAGAACTGAAGGAGTCTTGCATCATTTTTTTTTTATTTGCTTCTGTTTAAAAAGCCAACATTCCTCTGCTTCATAGGTGTTCTGCATTTGAGGTGTAGTGAAATCTTTGCTGTTCACCAGATGTAATGTTTTAGTTCCTTACAAACAGGGTTGGGGGTGGGGGAGGGTGTGCAAAAACTAACATTGAAATTTTGAAACAGCAGCAGAGTGAGTAAATTTTAATTTTTGTTCATTGTTGGTGGTTTAAAAAAAAATCCCCCCATGTAATTATTGTGAACACTTTACTTTGTAATCACTGTAACATTTGGGGGTGGGGGTGGGACAGGGAGGGAAAGTAACAATAGTCCATATGTCCCTGGCATCTATTCAGAGCAGTGTGCAGAATGTAATGCTCTTTTGTAAGAAACGTTTTATGATTTTTAAAATAAATTTAGTGAACCTATTTTTGGTGGCCATTTTTTTTAAGACGGTCATTTTTCAAATGGCTGAATTCCCCCCAACCTGCCCCCAAACTAAACACTAAGTTTAATTTTCAGTCCTCTGGATATAAATAAATGCATCTCTTCTTGGACTTAGGCAAAGTATCTTGACACATTCAGTTCTGGTGATTTCTTAAGTGATTTGAAAGTCCATTGCTTGGGAGGAAATTCCACCACACATTCATGCTTATAATAAGCTGGGGATTTTTGTTTGTTTTTGCAAATGCTTGCCCCTACTTTGCAACGATTTTATGTTTGTAATTGTGAAGAAACAAGGTGGGGAGCAATACAACAGATGGAGTAGTTGGTATAAGTATATACCAGAAGCCTAATGGCAGAAAGTTTTATTAATCAGAATAATACTTGGTTATGGAAGTGACTGATGCTAAATAAATTCTGATTATTTTTTATTAGATAATTTCTCACCTATAGAATTAAATTGTCAGCTTGGTAGTGTCTATTAGTTAAACTTTGTAATATATATATATATATATATTCTTGTTTTTCCATTGTATGCAAATTGAAAGAAAAATATGTACCATTTCTCTGTTGTATGTTGGATTATGTAGGAAATGTTTGTGAACAATTCAAAATAAGATGAAAAAAGTTCCTGTGGATGTTTTGTGTAGTATCTTGGCATTTGTATTGATAGTTAAAAGTTCACTTCCAAAATAAAACTCCCAAAATGCTAGAAAAAAAATTCATTTTCTTAATGTTGTACCACACTTGACATTCTATGATAAACTGATTTAATCATAATGTATTACTCATTATATATTTTCAGTTTTGTCATCTGTGTTTCTAAGTGAGGTTCAACTATTATTTTCTTTACTTCCACCCTCCTCCCTTCTGTTCTTTTTGTGTTCTGCTGACCAATTTGCCATTAGGGTGCACAAGCCTCATAAAATGAGTTAGGTAGCTTCCTATCTTTTCCTGTGTTTCATGTGAGTCTGCTGTTGCTTTGACAGGTAGATAGTTCATACTTTGATCACTTCTGTTATAGTTATTACAATATTCAGATTGCCTACTTCTTCGTGAATGACCTAATTTAAATTTCCCTGGAAAACAATTGAATTAATCTAAAATTTTAAATTAATTGGTATAGAAATATATATATATATATATATATATATATATATATATATATATATATATATATATATATATATATATTACTCCTTAAACTTCTCCATATCTGCCATTATTAATTGTCTCTAATTCTTCTAGGGTACTGCCTTCTTCACTTTGTGTGTTCTCACTACATTTGGAGTTTCTCTTGCCTTCAAAATGCTCTTTCCTCATCATGTTTTAAGCTGTTGATATTGTTCTTCTCCTGTTTCTCAGTAAAAATGCCATGCCATAAGCTCTTAACTTTTAGAAAGTTCTGTTTCTAGCATCTTGTAGTCCCCTCTCTTGTTTCCAGTGGTCTCAGGGATTTATTCTTTTTAAAAAATCTTTTTCTGGCACTTTAAAAGACTTGGAGCAATAAAAGAGATGAACTTGAATTTTGAATCTTACATGCAAATATCCAACCCCATCTGATAAATGTCCCTAAATCTAGCTTCATTTTCTTTGGATTATTTGATAAACCACAAGACTGGATTTCTTAAGTATCCCAGATAACTGAGTTTACTATAGTTCCTTTAAAAAATAATATACAATTATACTTTGTTCTATATAGAGAAGCTCAAATATTAGGCAAATAGAAGGGAAGGCTTATTGTAACTTGTGTTTGAAAGTGAGTGATAACTAGTAGGATTAAGGTGGTAAATGACTGAGATGTTTATACTTGGATAGTTTATATTGAAAGAAAGGTTGGTTTTTAGACTAATACTGGCTGCCCTTGATTCTGGCTCTCAGATTTCAAACAAGACATGTTTTCTTCTTATGGCCTCTAGCAGCCTCTCAATGCTACCTGTGCCAAGTCCCATCACACCATAGTGCAATAATAAAAAAAAATAGTATATACTACTACAACATTTTATGTTCCCTCAGCACAGGGTCATCTTTGTGACTTGAAGGCTCCAGCACAGGGACTTGCATGCAATAAATATTAGTTGCACTTAAATCTACTCTTTTGGATTTTTGTAACCCAGATACCAGCTGGGATCACTCTGCCCATTAAACCTAGGTAAGATCATCTCAAATCTCCTTTGCTTGTCTTGTGGAAAGTCTAATGCTCTTGCAAAGATTTCTGTAAATTCCTGGTGGCTTATATTTCTCCCAGCCAAATCTGACTCTGATTTCCAACTTCTGCTGAATTCTTACTCTCCATTTTATGTCTTACTTTAATTTTATATGGTATTGGCTCCCCAAATGACACTCACATGAAATGATTCTGTGTTGTGGACTTTTATTAAAGATTCAGGGCTATTATTGAGAGGAGTTATACTATACTAAATATATAATTTGAAATAGAATATTATATTTCAATAGGTTTTGAGAAGCCCCTTGGCCATTTGTCTCAGTTCAGGTCTTGACCTTTCATCATTATTGTCTGGCCCTCTCTGTCTTTTTCTAGCTCCTTCACTTTTTCTCACTCCTCTGCTCTCCCCATCCCACCTCCAATTCTGTTAATGTATTGATACTATACAGAACAGTTTAAAAACCTCATTGTTGAGTGCTTCCAACAGTTATCCAGAGTTTTGTAATTATAGAGACTTGAGTGTATCATTTTTTATTCAGAGGTGATTAGGTTCTAGTGAATTATTGCTAACCAAACTCACATGAATCTGACACATCCAAAATGTCCATTTAAATATTTCTAATACGGAATATACCTTCTCAGTGATCTGAGAACATGCTCTGAATCTCAGGTAAGTTTCACTGGCTCCAAAAATTAAACTTAACTCAAACATTCCTCCCCATCAATGGAGTTCAAAGATAACTTTCTCTCTGGTGGCTTAATTAGATTTCAGTTTCTTTAAACTCATAACACATCTACAGATTAACCTTAATATCTAGTAACATATGCAATCAGACAAAAGATAATTTTCATTTGCGACAGTCACCATAGTACATTTATCACATTTATATTGTGTGTCACAGAGAAAGGCCCACTTATCTTGACCCTAGATTTTGGAGTCCATTATCTTTTTGTGGGGCCCAAATCATCCTATTTATCTATGTCAGTGACCCTAAGCTACTAATATTGATATCCATATTCAAAATTCAAGTTCATGATTTTTGAATTTAGTATCAGCTATGCTGTAGAAGTTAAAAGGCCAGAGGAAACAATCAGATATGCTATTCATGTGATTCAATCCATCAAATATAGATGAAGTGTTTGGTATCTGACAAGTATTGAGGAGAATTAGTAAGACATGATTCCTGTCTTTGAGAAAATTATAGCTTGTAGGTGACAGAGGCATTCCATGAAGGATCATCTAGGAAGCAGTGCCTGTTCTTTGGATACCAGAGTCTCCATTCTCCTGTTCTTTTCAATTATAAGCATTTATATTTGTTGGATAACTCTAATAGACGTTTTCCTAACCTTTTTGGTCTAAAACCATTGTAACCACCTTCCTGTTCTTTTAATACATGAACTGTGCTCTTGCCTTTGAGCCTTTGTGCTGATCGTTCCCTCTGCCTGGAACATCACACACCCAGGTAGCCACATGCTTGTCCCCTCACTTTATTTAGATCTCTGCTCAAGTGTCATCTCAATATGGAAGATTTGCCTGACCATCCTATGTGTCATTCTCTAATTTATGCCTTTAGTCTGTTTTATGTTTCATCTCAACACTTCTCATCGTGTATTCTTCATCCTCACTTGAATATAAGCTCCATAAAATGGACTTTGTATATTTTTTTCAATGTCAAATCTCCAGCACCTAGAATGTCTGGCATAATAGGCACCCAATATTTGCTAAATGGTGAATTATTAATCTATAATTTTTTGAACCTGCCTAGGGAATAAAACATTTTGTCATTTTTCCTATGATATATGGTAGGAAAGTGATTTTCAATTAAAATGTTTTATTTTAGATGAGTCAATTAGGAAAGATTTATTATATAAAATACAGTTAGGGCTTCCCTGGTGGCGCAGTGGTTGAGAGTCCGCCTGCCGATGCAGGGGACACGGGTTCGTGCCCTGGTCCAGGAAGATCCCACATGCCGTGGAGCGGCTGGGCCCATGGGCCATGGCCTCTGAGCCTGTGCGTCCGGAACCTGTGCTTCACAACGGAAGAGGCCACAACAGTGAGAAGCCCGTGTACCACAAAAAAAAAAAAAGAAAAAACATTTAAAAATAATTTTTAATCATATTAAGTATGCAGTACTTCTGTTTCTCACTATTTAATAAGCCAAGCATATTCTCTAATTTACTTAATTATGTAAGAAAAAGCATGATATGTAACTGATTTTTTAAATTATGTATGAAATTCTTATATATTGCTCTTACAAATTTAACTGGTTTATTTTTTATCATTTTCCTTTCATATATCAAAATAATGAGATAATAATAAGAGTAGGTAACACTAATATGTAGCTTATTATTCCCATGCACCGTTCCAAGCATTTTACATGTAAAAACTCATTTAATCCTCACAACCTCATGAAGTATATACTATTATTGTTCCCATCTTCGAAGTGAGAAAGCTGAGGTGCAGATATGTCCAAATTCCCACAAGTTCAAACTCAGAATTTAGGCTGGTATTTTATCCAGTAAGTTGTTTACAAATAATAAATTGCAGGTGTGAGTTTTTTATTGAAGTATAGTTGACTTACATTATTAGGGGTACAACAGAGTAATTCAATATTTTTATAGATTTTATAGATTATACTCCATATAAAGTTATTATAAAATATTGGCTATACTCCCTGTGCTGTACATTACATCCTTGTATCTTATTTATTTCTAGTAGTTTGTACCTCTTAATCCCCTTCCCCTATGTTGTTCCTCCTCCAGTCCCTCTCCCCACTGGTAACCACTAGTTTGTTCTCCGTATCTGTGTGTCTGTTCCTGCTTTGTTATATTCATTCATTTTATTTTTTAGATTTCACATATAAGTGAAAACACAGTATTTGTCTTTCCTAACTTATTTAGCTAAGCATAATACCCTCCAGGCCCATACATGTTTTTGCAAATGGCAAAATTTTCATTCCTTTTTCTGGCTGAGTAATATTCCACTGTGTGTGTGTGTGTGTGTGTGTGTGTGTGTGTGTGCGTGTATATATATATATATATATATATATATATATATATATATATATACACACCACATCTTCTTTATCCATTCATCTGTTGATGGACACTTAGCTTGCTTCCATGTCTTGGCTACTGTACATAGTGTTGCTTGGAAGGTTGGGTTGCATATATCTTTTTGAATTAGAGTTTTCATCTTTTTTGGATATATGCCCAGGAGTAGAATTACTAGATCATATGGTAACTCTATTTTTAGTTTTTCAAGGAACCACCATACTGTTTTCCGTAGTGGCTGCACCAGTTTACATTCCCACCAACAGCGTAGGAGGGCTCCCTTTTCTCCACACCCTCTCCAGCATTTATTATTTGTAGACTTTTTGTTGATGGCCATTCTGACTGGTGTGGGGTGATACTTCAATGTAGTTTTGACTTGCATTTCTCTAATAATTAGTGATGTTGAGCATCCTTTCATGAGCCTGTTGGTCACCTGTATGTCTTCTTGAAGACATTTCTTTTTAGGTCTTCTGCCCATGGGTTGTGTATTTTCTAATTATTAAGTTTTTTCTTTTATATATTCTCAATACCAGTCATTGATCAAATATGTGCTCTTCAAATGTGTTCTCCTAATCTGTGTGTTGTCTTTTAATTCTCATTAAAAGAGAAGTTTTGAGTTTTGATGAAATACAATGTATCTCTTTTTTAATGGATTTTGCTTTTTGTGTCATATCTAAGGAATCTTTGCTTAGTCCAAGGTCACAAAGGTTTTCTGCTATGTTTTCCTTGAAGAGTTTTATAGTTTCAGGTTTCGCATTTAGGTATTTTATCCATTTAGACTTCAGTTTTGTATGTGGTGTTATGTATGAGTCAGTTCATGTTTTCGAATATGACTGTCCAATTGTTGCACATTGGTCGAAAATCAACTGGACACATATGTGTGGATCTAATTTTGGAATGTCTGTTCTATTCCATTGGTTTATGTATTTATCCTTTCACCAATACCACACTGTTGACTGAAAAAAAATTGCACAACCTAAAAGTTGAGAATTATGTGTTATTCTGCAGACATACTGAGGACTTAAGCCAAAGAGACAGGCTCTCAGATAGCTCTGAGGGATTGTTCTGAAGAGGTAAGGGAGGAGCCAGGATATATAGGAGTTTTTGCAACAACACCCCTGCCCCCAACCAAGTAGTAGGAACATCAAAAGATTACTGTTAATTAAAAAAACCCAGACTTCTAAAGTTAATGAATTTAGCACTTTTCTGTGTATGGGAAGATGCAAGAGTCTGGGCTCATTGAAATCATTCCTTTGATATGCACCTTAGCTATCTAGGGCCAGTACTGTTTTACTCCATCCTGAATTCCCTCAGAGTTCACAATCTGGGATAGCCACAGTGGCTGATGGCGTGATGGCTGCAACATCCTTTGTTTACTGATATGGCAGGCAACGTTCTTTGTCCACAACACTGTCTTTATTTTTTTTCTGGCCATGCCACGTGGCAGAGTGCCGGGTCTTAACCACTGGTCCGCCAGGGAATTCCCCACAACACTGTCTTGATTACTGTAGCTTTGTAGAAAGTCTTGAAGATGGATAATTTAAGTTTTCCAACTTTGTCCATTTCAAAATTGTTTTTCCTCCTATAGTTGCTTTGCTTTTCAATATCAACTTTAGAATCAGTTTCTATAAAAATTTCTCCTGGAATTTTTATTGAAATTCCATTCAAATCATAGATCACTTTCACATCTTATCAATATTGAGTGTTACAATCCATGAACACAGTATACAAGTATACCTCAGATATATTGTGGGTTTGGTTCCAGACCACCACAATAAAGCTAATATTGCAATACAGCAAGTCATGTGATTTTTTTGATTTCCTAGTGCATATAAAAGTTATGTTTACACTATACTGTAGTCTATTGTGTGCAATAACATTATGTCTTAAAAACAATGTATATACGTTAATTTAAAATGCCTTATTGATACAAAAAATGCTAACCACTTTTAGTGAGTCATAATCTTTTTGCAATAGTAACATCAGAGATCACTAATCACAGATCACCATAGCAAATGTAATAATAATGAAAAAACTTAAATATTCCAAGAATTACCAAAATGTGACACAGAAGCATGTAGTGAGCAAATGCTGTTGGAAAAATGGTGCCCATAGACTTGGTTGACACAGAAATTCAGTTTGTAAAAAACCCGCATTTTCTGTGAAGTACAATAAAATGAGATATGCCTATATCTTTCCTTTATTTTAGGTCTTTTTGATTTCTTTCATTAGTGTTTCACTGTTTTCAGCACACAGCTCATACATATATTTTCTTAGATTTATACCTAAATATTTAATGGTTTTGGTGCTATTGTAAGCCATACTATGTATTATTTCAATTTCCATTAGTTCACTAATAGTGTATAGAAATATAATTGATTTTTTCATATTGGTCTTTTATCCTGAGATCTTGCTAAATTCACCTATTCTCATCGCTTTTTTGTACATTTTTGGGACTTTTTAAACAGACAAGTGTGTTTGAATAGAGACAGTTTTGTTTCTCCCTTTCTAGTCTATATGCATTTTCTTTTCTTGTTGCACTGGATAGGACTTTTGGCACAATATTAAATAGGAGTGTGGAGAGCTGACATCCTTTCTTTGTTCCTGATCTGGAGAAAGCATTCAATCTTTCACTGTTAAGTATGAAGTTAGCACTAGGTTTTTTGTAGATACCCTTTATCAGGTTGTTGGGATTCCCTTGTATTCCCAGTTTGCTGAGTTTAAAATTTTTATTTTTACTTTTTATCATGGATGAGCATAGAATTTGGACAAATGCTTTTTCTGAACCTATTGAGATGATCATATGTTTTTTCTTTAGTCATTGTTTCATTTTTGGATGTAAACCTCGCTTTGAATTCCATGGATAAATCCCACTCATCATGATGTATTATCATTTTTACACATTGCTTCATTCAGTTTACTAATATTTTGCTGAGAATTTTTGTATGTATGTTCATGAGTGACATTGGTCTTTAGTTGTAAATTGATCTTATGTATCCAGTCAGTTTTCTAAGCTCTTATTTCTAGTAGTTGGTAGATTCTTATGGCTTATTCATGTGGAAAATTATATCATCTAGAAGTAGTGGACTTTATTTTCTTCTTTTCAAATCCTCATGTCTTTAACTATTTGTGTTCTTTATTTCATTAGACTGTTTAGCACCTACAGTGCAATATTGAATTGATCTGGTAATATTAGATATCCATGTCTTTTGCTTAATTATAAAGGCAGTACTTTTAATTTTTCCCATTTAGGATGAAGATGTGGTAGATTCTTGTAGATATTCTTAATACATTTAAGCAAGATGTCTTCTTATTTCTAGTTTATTAAGAGACTTTTCTCTTGTTTTTCATTCATTAATGGGTGTTGATTTCTACCAAATGCTTTTCCTACCATGAAATGATCATACTTTTTTTCTCCTTTAAAGTGGTAAATGACATGTATATATTTTCTAATATAAACCATCCTCAAATTCTTGGGATAATCCTAGCTTGGTCATGGTATATTTCCTTTTTCACACTCTGTAGGATTTAGTTAGCTTTCTGTTTAGGATTATAGCATCTCTAGTAACATTTGAAATCACCCATAGTTGTCTTTTCTCTTACTATCTTTGTTTGGATTTATTATGGCTGCTAAGCTGTGTAATATTTCCTCCAATTCTAATTCTTTGGAAGAATTCTCATAGTATTGGAAAAATCTTTTCCTTGAAAGTTTGTTAGATTTTTCTTGTAAAACTCTCTGGGTATGGTGTTTACTTTTGAAAATTTTTAAAACTACTTCTTTAATTTCTATGCTATTGGAATCTTTATACTTTTTATTTCTTCTTGAATCAGTTTGGCAATTTATATATTTCCATGAAATTGTCCATTTCATCTAACTTTTCAAGTTTACTGACATAAGATGTTTGACAACCTTTTAATAACTTTCTAATATCTTCTTTAATTGTGATCATGTTTCATTTCTTATTTATAGTATTTTATACCTCCTGTCTTTTTGAAGGTAGATATCGCCAAGAGTTTTTTTTTTCATTAGAATTTCTGTGTCTGAATCCTGTTTTTGATGTTCATAGATCACAGTGACATGACATGCTACATCTGACACCTACTAAGTTCTGGTAATGGGTAGAAGCTATCAAACTTCATCTAGCAAAAAGAGGGTCTATTTATAGTGGGGTTTAAAAAATTGAATACAAGGATTAAGCTCATGATTTTTAGGCATTTTCTTGAAATCCGATAGAAATCTTTCTTCCCCTTGTCTCTCCATCCTTAAGCTATCAAGTGTGAGAAGCAATAAATAGGTCATTGTACTTCAGCTACAGTAAAATAAGGAGAATTGTTAATGAAATTGAAAGTAATGATTAATAATATATGTATACTGCAATCTTTTGGAGGCAAATATAACAATGGCACTTGAATTTCAATGCACAGTGTACATGGGAATCTTTTTCACTTATGGTATTATTAACACAAAACACATAAGTCCTTTTTTTTCCTATTTCTTCAGCTTTCTCTGTGCCAAACAAGATACCTAAGTTATACCACTTTGACAATCCAAGAAGTTGGCAATTATTAGTAGTTTTTGAAAAACAACAGACCAAAAGATTGTTCATTTGAATTTAACTTTGTGATGCTTTAAAGATTATCAAGGTGACAGTTCTTAAATCAGTTATACAAAAGGTGGAGTGTTTACGTTAGAGGTGAAAGGTAGATTTAATTAAGAAAGAAGAACCATCTAGAATGTCCTGTTTCAAAGTGTTGTTTCTTAAATTCAAACCTATGCTACTAGCTATAGCTTTTGGAGCATATACTAAGTTCCAAGTATTGTGCAAAAACTTTACATATATTTTCTCTGTTAGTCCTCATAATAAGCCTGAGAGGTAAGGAAAATTATTACCATTAGTGTGTTAAAGATGAGGAAACTGAAGCACAGAGATGCCTCATGGTTAAAATATTATTAAGGGTTTCAAAAGAAGTTTGGCTCCAGAGCATCATTACATTGTACACCAAAGAAGAACTATTTTTTCTGGTTTACTCAACCCAGGTTTATTTCTTGCTCACATTATATGTCCAGCACAGGTCAGAGTAACTTAATACTTTAAAAACAGTACATGTAGCTAAAGAGGTAAAGAAGTTCAGTGACCTAAGGATGAAGCATGCCTAATTGAACCAAAATATTTGCACTTGAAACTGTGCAGCATTCCTTGAGAATGGCCCATGCCTACTGTAAATACAGGGATGTTAAATCATATCAAAGAGAAACTGCAACTTAGGAACTTAGGCAAGTCAACAGCTGTGACCTCAGTCAAGCAGGCAGTAGAGTTTTCATTCAGCAAGCTGTGCCTCATGCTTCTTTGGCTAGAGCTATGTATATTTAATTAGTGTCCTCTCACCTTCACAGTACATGTTTTTCCACTTGACAGTTTCTGGCACCAAAAGAATGTCCTTGAGAAAAAAGTCAGGCCTGTTGACTACTAAGCATATTATTTGACTTGATGTTCAACCATTCTGAAGAAAGAATTGGGAATAATGAAAGACAGTGGGGCATAGAACCTCTTTAACTGAAAGTGTCAGGTCGGTCGAAGCTATTGAACAGTTCCTATTAAATTAGCTTAGCTTCATCTCGGCTAGTTAAAGCTGGCATGCTGACAAATGAGTTTCTATCTGTATAGAAAAAAAGAGTAAGGAAGAGCAGATTTACATTTGGGAGCTTAGTGACAGTCACATCACAAGGTCAATAAGAATGTGTCCATCACAGAACTATGTTTGTCCCCTGTCAATATATTGGATGATCAGCTTCAAAATATTTAGCCCTTCACAAGGTGTGAGCGTATTCTTCCTAATGGAAGTTATTTCAACATTTCTTTGAAGGAATTTAAACACAGATAATATCAAAGTTTTTGTTGCTTGTTGGAAATCCAAGTGTAAATTTTATTTAGCATTTTCACTCATAGAGATGTGGCACAAGATATCGCCTTTTGAAAAAAATCATAAAGATGCTTATTTCCTTATGAAAATGTTTTTATTCTATACCTTAAAAAACCTGTATATATATTTTTGAATGGTGCCAAGAATAACCTTGGATATATGATTTTAAAATGAGGCAAAAGTTGATCCCATCTGATTTTTTTACCCTAGGAGTGAGATTTTAAGTTCTGCTATATTTAGGATTTCCATCAACACAAGGGAAGATAACTTTAATGGAGGAAATCCTAGACACTTCTAGGAATTCTTTTGGCTGTGGAACAAGAATCCTTTAATTTTAAAAACTGCCTCTTATGGATACCAATGCCATGCATGCATAAAATAGCTTCCTTCCTTATGTTGCTCATAACAGAAGTGAATAGAAAACTTATTCTGGAAAAATCAGAGAATTAGACATGTCAAAACAATGTTCAGGCTGCTTGGGTATAGTGAAAAAAGTTTCTCCCATCACTTGGCTAATCTCCTTTTAGCCTCCATTTACCTGATCCTTTTTGTTGCTCAAAGTTTTCAGTTGTGGTATTCTCCAAACTAAATCATTTTATGCTTCAAAATCCACTCTTTCCTCTGTCCCTACTCATTGTCCAGCCACATATTGGAGCTGATCTCAGTATCTAATCAGATTACTCTATCACAAGAGGTTAAGTGGCTGAGAGCTCTCTCAGAGCAACTTTGTCTTTTAAAAGAGAAGTGAATTAATTTCTAATTGGTAGAATTTAGAAACTGTCACAAAATAAATTACTCTTTTAGAAAAATTCAAAAGCAAAGGGGCTTACCTGGTGCTTGCAAAGTGCCCTACCTAATTTCCTTCATGGCTACTCCATTCTATTTCTTCTCCTCTCTCTCTCTCTTTTTTAAAAAAAATATTTCATTGAAGTATAGTTGATTTACAATGTTGTGTTAAATTCTGCTGTACAGCAAAGCGATTCAGTTATACATATATATATATATATATATATATATATATACATTTTCATATTTTTTTCCATTATGGTTTATCACAGGATATTGAATATAGTTCCCTGTGCTATACAGTAGGACCTTGTTGTTTATCCATTCTATATATAATAGTTTGTATCTACTAACCCCAACCTCCCAATCAATCCCTACCCTACCCCACCCCCTTGGCAACCACAAGTCTGTTATCTGTCTGTGAGTCTGTTTCTGTTTCGTAGATATGTTCATTTGTGTCATATTTTAGATTCCACATATAAGTGATATCATGTGGTATTTGTCTTTCTCTTTCTGACTTACTTCACTTAGTATGATAATCTCTAGCTCTATCCATGTTGTTGCAAATGGCATTATTTCATTCTTTTTTTGTGGCTGAGTAATATTCCACTGTATATACATACCACATCTTCTTTATCTATTCATCTGTTAATGGACATTTAGGTTGTTTCCATGTCTTGGCTATTGTGAATAGTGCTGCTGTGAATATAGAGGTGCATATATCTTTTGGAATTATAGTTTTGTCCAGATATATGCCCAAGAGTGACCTTGCTGGATCATATGGCAACTGTTTTTACTCTTCTGTCTTCTCCTCTTTTTAAACCCCCACCCTAACAGATTGTGAAAGTTGGTTCTCAGGCTTCACACCTGCCATATTAGTTATACCACTGAGTAACAAATTACCCCCAAACTAAGGCTGAAAACAGCAACAAATATTTTTATTTAACAGCTTTTATAGATCAGGAATTTGGGTGCAGTTTAGCTGAGTGGTTCTGGCACAACGGCTCTCAGAAGGCTGCTGCAGTTGCAATTACCTCAAGGCTTCACTGGGAGATGATCTACTTCCAAGTTCAGTCATGTGGCTATTGGCAGGCCTCAGGGCCTCATTGGCTGTTGACTGAAGATATCAGTTCCATAGGGCTGCTCACAGCATAGCTTCTTAATTCTCACACACACACACACACACACACACATACATTGGGATTGAACCCAAGATGGAAATCAGTGATTTGTATACAACCTAATCTTGTCATAAGTGATACCCCATCACTTCTGTTCCTCAGAAGCAAATCACTAGGTCCAGATCACACTCAAGGGAAGATGGTGACATAAGGGCCAGAATACCAGGAGGTGGAGAACATTGGGGTCCATCATAGAGGCTCCTGCCACATTTACACACATCTAAAAAAGGGATGGGAAGGGTGACATCACTTTGTTAGAAAGTTTGTTATGCTTAAACTTATATAGAGAGTCTAAACTTGGCTATATCTGTAGATGTCCATGTGACCTATGTTAGTTACTGTTAATATACTTTTTGAGAGTGCCTGCCTTTATGAAGGTATAACAGTACATACTTTTAAGGATTCAGTAGAATGGGACTATATTCAAGAAAGAGGAAGATTTGAGAAGATGGTGGAAGAGTAAGACTCAGAGATCATCTTCCTCCCCACAGATACATCAGAAATACATCTACACATGGAACTGCTCCTATAGAACACCCACCGAACGCTGGCAGAAGACCTCAGACCTCCCAAAAGGCAAGAAACTCCCCACGTACCTGGGTAGGGCAAAAGAAAAAACAGAGACAAAAGAATAGGGACGGAACCTGCACCAGAGGGAGGGAGCAATGAAGGAGGAAAGGTTTCCACACACTAGGAAGCCCTTTCGTGGGCAGAGACTGCAGGTGGCGGAGGGGGGAAGCTTCAGAGCGACGGAAGAGAGTGCAGCCACAGGGGTATGGAGGGCAAAGCGGAGAGATTCCCGCACAGAGGATTGGTGCCGACTGGCACTCACCAGCCCGAGAGGCTTGTCTGCTCACCTGCCGGGATGGGCGGGGGCTGGGAGCTGAGGCTCCGGCTTCGGTAGGATGCAGGGAGAGGACTGGAGTTGGCGGCGTGAACACAGCCTGAAGGGGTTAGTGTGCCACAGCTAGCCGGGAGGGAGTCCAGGAAAAGTCTGGAGATGCCAAAGAGACAAGAGACTTTTTCTTGCCTCTGTGTTTCCTGGTGCATGAGGACAGGGGATTAAGAGCACTGCTTAAAGGAGCTCCAGAGACAGGCACGAGCCGCGGCTATTAGCGTGGACCACAGAGATGCGTATGAGACGCTAAGGCTGCTCCTGCAGCCACAAAGAAGCCTGTGTGCAAGCACAGGCCACTCTCCATACCTCACCTCCCAGGAGCCTGTGCAGCCTGCCACTGCCAGGGTCCCGTGATCCAGGGACAACTTCCCCGGGAGAATGCATGGCATGCCCCAGGCTGGTGCAAAGACATGTTGGTCTCTGCCACTGCAGGCTCGCCCCACATCCGTACCCCTCCCTCCCCCCCGGGCCTGAGTGAGCCAGAGACGCCAAATCAGCTGCTCCTTTAACCCCGTCCTGTCTGAGCGAAGAACAGACGCCCTCAGGTGACCTACATGCAGAGGCGGGGCCACATCCAAAGCTGAACCCCAGGAGCTGTGCGAAAAAAGAACAGAAAGGGAAATTTATCCCAGCAGCCTCAGAAGCAGCGGATTAAAGCTCCACAATCAACTTGATGTACCTTGCATCTGTGGAATACCTGGATAGACAACAAATCATTCTAAATTGAGGAGGTGGACTTTGGGTAAAAGTTAGATTATTTTTTGCCCTTTTCCTCCATTTGTGAGTTTGTGTGTATATGCTTCTGTGTGAGATTTTGTCCGTATAGCTTTGCTTTCACCATTTGTCCTAGGGTTCTGTCTGTCTGGTTTTTTTTTGTTTGTTTTTGTTTTTTTACTTTTTAAATTTTTTTCCTTGATAATTATTTTTATTTTTCATTTCAATAACTTTATTTTCTCTTACTTTATTTTATTTTATCTTCTTTCTTTCTTTCCATTTTTTCTCCCTTTTATTCTGAGCCATGTGAAGGACAGGCTCTTGGTGCTCCAGACAGGCATCAGGGCTGTGCCACTGGGGTAGGAGAGCCAACTTCAGGACACTGGTCCACAAGAGACCTCTCAGCTCCATGTAATATCAAACAGTGAAAATATCCCAGAGATCTCTATCTCAACTCAAAGACCCAACTTCACTCAATGACCAGCAAGCTACAGTGCTGGACACCCTATGCCAAACAACTAGCAAGACAGGAACACAGCCCCATACATTAGCAGAGAGGCTACCTAAAATCATAATAAGGCCACAGACACCCCAAAACACACCATCAGATGTGGACCTGCCCACCAAAAAGACAAGATCCACCCTCATCCACCAGAACACAGGAACTAATCCCCTCCACCAGGAAGCCTACACAACCCACTGAACCAACCTTAGCCACTGGGGACAGAAACCAAAAACAATAGGACCTACGAACCTGCAGCCTGCGAAAAGGAGACCCCAAACACAGTAAGATAAGCAAAATGAAAAGTCAGAAAAACACACAGCAGATGAAGGAGCAAGGTAAAAACCCACCAGACCTAACAAATGAAGAGGAAATAGGCAGTCTCCCTGAAAAAGAATTCAGAATAATATAGTAAAGATGATCCAAAATCTTGGAAATAGAATAGAGAAAATGCAAGAAATATTTAACAAGGACCTAGAAGAACTAAAGAGGAAACAAGCAATGATGAACAACACAATAAATGAAACTAAAAATACTCAAGAAGAGATCACTAGCAGAATAACTGAGGCAGAAGAACGGATAAGTGACCTGGAAGATAAAATAGTGGAAATAACTAATGCAGAGCAGAATAAAGAAAAAAGAATAAAAAGAACTAAGGACAGTCTCAGAGACCTCTGGGACAACATTAAATGCACCAACATTCTAATCATAGGGGTCCCAGAAGAAGAAGAGAAAAAGAAAGGGACTGAGAAAATATTTGAAGAGATTATAGTTGAAAACTTCCCTAATATGGGAAAGGAAATAGTTAATCAAGTCCAGGAAGCACAGAGAGTCCCATACAGGATAAATCCAAGGAGAAACATGCCAAGACACATATTAATCAAACTGTCAAAAATTAAATACAAAGAAAACATTTTAAAAGCAGCAAGGGAAAACAACAAATAACACACAAGGGAATCCCCATAAGGTTAACAGCTGATCTCTCAGCAAGCCAGAAAGGAGTGGCAGGACATATTTAAAGTGATGAAGGAGAAAAAACTACAACCAAGATTACTCTACCCAGCAAGGATCTCATTCAGATTTGATGGAAATACTAAAACCTTTACAGACAAGCAAAAGATGAGAGAGTGCAGCACCACCAATCCAGCTTTACAACAAATGGTAAAGGAACTTCTCTAGGAAAGAAACACAAGAGAAGGAAAACACCTACAATAACAAACCCAAAACAATTAAGAAAATGGGAAGGGGAACATACATATCAATAATTACCTTAAATGTAAATGGATTAAATGCTCCCACCAAAAGACACAGACTGGCTGAATGGATACAAAAACAAGACCCATATATATGCTGTCTACAAGAGGCCCACCTTCGACCTAGGGACACATACAGACTGAAAGTGAGCAGATGGAAAGATATTCCATGCAAATGGAAATCGGAAGAAAGCTGAAGTAGCAATTCTCTTATCAGACAAAATAGACTTTAAAATAAAGACTATTACAAAAGACAAAGAAGGACACTATATAATGATTAAGGCATCGATCCAAGAAGAAGATATAACAATCGTAATTTTTTTTCTTTTTTCTGGTACGTGGGCCTCTCACTGTTGTGGCCTCTCCCGTTGTGGAGCACAGGCTCCAGACGTGCAGGCTCAGCGGCCATGGCTCATGGACCCAGCCACTCCGCAGCATGTGGGATCTTCCTGAACCAGGGCATGAACCCATGTCGCCTGCATCGGCAGGCAGACTCTCAACCACTGCTCCACCAGGGAAGCCCAACAATTGTAAATATTTATGCACCCAACTTAGGAGCACCTCAATACATAAGGCAAATACTAACTGCCATAAAAGGGGAAATCGACAGTAACACAATCATAGTAGGGGACTTTAACACCACACTTTCACCAATGGACAGATCATCCAAAATGAAAATAACTAAAGAAACACAAGCTTTAACTGATACGTTAAACAAGATGGACTTAATTCATATTTATAGGACATTCCATCCAAAAACAACAGAATACACATCTTTCTCAAGTGCTCATGGAACATTTTCCAGGATAGATCATATCTTGGGTCACACATCTAGCCTTGATAAATTTAAGAAAATTGAAATGGTATCAAGTACCTTTTCCTACCACAACACTATGAGACTAGATATCAATTACAGGAAAAGATCTGTAAAGAATACAGACACATGGAGGCTAAACAATGCACTACTTAACGAAGTGATCACCAAAGAAATCAAAGGGGAAATAAAAAATACCTAAAAACAAATGATATTGGAAACACGATGACCCAAAACCTATGAGATGCAGCAAAAGCAGTTCTAAGAGGGATGTTTATAGCAATAAAATCCTACCTTAAGAAACAGGAAATATCTCAAATAAACAACCTAAAATTGCACCTAAAGCAATTAGAGAAAGAAGAACAAAAATACCACAAAGTTAGCAGAAGGAAAGAAATCTTAAAGATCAGATCAGAAATAAATGAAAAAGAAATGATAGAAACGATAGCAAAGGTCAATAAAACTAAAAACTGGTTCTTTGAGAAGATAAACAAAATTGATAAACCATTAGCCAGACTCATCAAGAAAAAAAGGGAGAAGACTCAAATCAATAGAATTAGAAATGAAAAAGGAGAAGTAACAACTGACACTGCAGCAATACAAAAATCATGAGATATTACTACAAGCAACTCTATGCTAATAAAGTGGACAACCTGGAAGAAATGGACAAATTCTTAGAAATACACAACCTGCCAAGACTGAACCAGGAAGAGATAGAAATTATGAACAGACCAGTCACAAGCACTGAAATGGAAACTGTGATTAAAAATCTTCCAACAAACAGAAGTCCAATACCAGATGGATTCACAGGCGAATTCTATGAAACACTTAGAATAGAGCTAACACCTATCCTTCTCAAACTGTTCCAAAATATAGCAGAGGGGGGAACCCTCCCAAACTCATTCTATGAGGCCACCATCACCCTGCTACCAAAACCAGACATAGATGTCACAAAGAAAGAAAACCACAGGCCAATATCACTGATGAACATAGATGCAAAAATCCTCAACAAAATACTAGCAAACAGAATCCAACGGCACATTAAATGGAGCATACACCATGATCAAGTGGGGTTTATTCCAGGAATGCAAGGATTCTTCAATATACGCAAATCAATCAACGTGATACACCATATTAACAAATTGAAGGAGAAAAAACATATGATCATCTCAACAGATGCAGATAAAGCTTTCAACAAAACTCAACACCCATTTATGATAAAAAACCCGCAGAAACTAGGCATAGGGGGAACTTTCCTCAACATAATAAAGGCCATATATGACAAACCCACAGCCAACATCTTCCTCAGTTTTCAAAAACTGAAACCATTTCCACTAAGACCAGGAACAAGACAAGGTTGCCCACTCTCACCACTCTTATTCAACATAGTTTTGGAAGTTTTAGCCACAACAATCAGAGAAGAAAAAGAAATATAAGGAATCCAAATGGGAAAGGAAGAAGTAAAGGTGTCACTGTTTGCAGACGACATGATACCATACATAGAGAATCTGAAAGGTGCTACCAGAAAACTACTAGAGCTAATCAATGAATTTGTTATGTAGCAGGATACAAAATTAATGCACAGAAATCTCTGGCATTCTTATACACTAATGATGAAAAATCTGAAAGTGAAATTAAGAAAACACTCCCCTTTTCTATTGAAACAAAAAGAATAAAATATCTAGGAATAAATCTACCTATGGAGACAAAAGACCTATATGCAGAAAGTTGTAAGACACTTTTGAAAGAAATTAAAGATGATACAAATAGATGGAGAGATATACCATGTTCTTGGATTGGAAGAGTCAACATTGTGAAAATGATTCTACTACCCAAAGCAATCTACAGATTCAATGCAATCCCTATCAAACTACCACTGGCATTTTTCACAGAACTAGGACAAAAAAATTCACAATTTGTATGGAAACACAAAAAAACCCAAATAGCCACAGCAATCTTGAGAAAGAAAAACAGAGCTGGAGGAATCAGGCTCCTGGACTTCAGACTATACTACAAAGCTACAGTAATCAAGACAGTATGGTACTGGCACAAACACAGAAATATAGATCAATGGAACCGGATAGAAAGTCCAGAGATAAACCCACACATCTATGGTCACCTTATTTTTGATAAAGGAGGCAAGAATATATATTGGAGAAAAGACGGCCTCTTCAATAAGTGGTTCTGGGAAAACTGGATAGGTACATATAAAAGAATGAAATTAGAACACTCCCTAATACCACACAGAAAAATAAGCTCAAAATTGATTGAAGAACTAAATGTAAGTCCAGACGCTGTCAAACTCTTAGAGGAAAACATAGGCAGAACACTCTATGACATAAATCACAGCAAGATCCTTTTGGACCCACCTCCTAGAGAAATGAAATAAAAACTGAAAAACCAATGGGAACTGATGAAACTTAAAAGCTTTTGCACAGCAATGGAAACCTTAAAAAAGGCCAAAAGACAGCCCTCAGAATGGGAGAAAATATTTGCAAATGAAGCAGCTGACAAAGGATTAATCTCCAAAGTTTACAAGCAACTCATGGAGCTCAATAACAAAAAAAAAACAAACAACCCAATCCAAATTGGGCAGAAGACCTAAGTAGACATTTCTCCAAAGAAGATATACAGATTGCCAGAAGACACATGAAAGGATTCTCAACATCACTAATCATTAGAGAAATGCAAATCAAAACTACAATGAGATATCATCTCCCTCCAGTCAGAATGGCCATCATCAAAAAATCTAGAAACAATAAATGCTGGAGAGGGTGTGGGGAAAGGGAATGCTCTTGCACTGTTGGTGGGAATGTAAATTGATACAGCCACTATGGAGAACAGTATGGAGGTTCCTTAAAAATACTACAAATAGAACTACTATATGACCCAGCAATCCCACTACTGGGCATATACCCTGAGAAAGCCATAATTCAAAAAGAGTCATGTACCAAAATGTTCACTGCAGCTCAATTTATAATAGCCAGGAAATGGAAGCAACCTAAGTGTCCATCAACAGATGAATTGGTAAAGAAGATATGGCACATATATACAATGGAATATTAATCAGCCATAAATAGAAATGAAATTGAGTTATTTGTAGTCAGGTAGATTGACCTAGAGTCTGTCATACAGACTGAAATAAGTCAGAAAGAGGAAAACAAATACTGTATGCTCACACATATATAGGGAATCTGAGAAAAATAAGAAAACAGTCATGAAGAACCTAGGGGTAAGACGTGAATAAAGACAGACCTACTAGAGCATGGACTTGAAGATATGGGGAGGGGAAGGGTAAGCTGTTACAACATGAGAGAGTGGCATGGGCATGTATACAATACCAAAGGTAAAATAAATATCTAGTGGGAAGTAGCCTCATAGCACAGGGAGATCAGCTCACTGGTTTGTGACCACCTGGAGTGGTGGCATAGGTAGGATGGGAGGGAGGGAGACACAAGGTGGAACAGTTATGGGAACATATGTATATGTATAACTGATTCACTTTGTTATAAAGCAGAAACTAACACACCATTGTTAAGCAATTATACTCTGATAAAGATGTTAAAAAAAGAGAAAGTAGTGAAAAAATAAGTAATTAAGTATGCCCACACAAGTAGTTCTTTTGTTAATTTCTAATTAGTCATATTTATGCTCCTGCTGTATGTCAAGCATCGTACAATATAATGTACTTTCAAATGTGAGTAGGATAGTCTCTGCCCTGCAGGTCTCCTAGTCTAGTAGAAGTAACAAACAGGTAAACAAAACTTACTGAAGTATAAAGCATGTGTGAGAATAGGGGATTGACTAAAACAGCACAGATAATGAAGTGTATTTCTTTGCCTGGGTAGCCAGGAAAAGGAGTTGAATCTTGACCTGAGTATTCAAGTAAGAGTGTTTCAGGTGGGCATAATGGGAGAGTGAGTTACAAGCAACAGTGAGAACAATATGAGCAAAGATGTGAGTCAAGAAGGCATAGGCACTTTCAGGGAGCCCAAGATTTTCACCAAGAGGAGCCCTGAGTGTGTGAGAGAAGTAGAGGCATTGCAGAAGCCTTTATAATTAAGCAAGAGCCAGGTCATATTAGGCCTTGCCTGCCATGTGAAGAGGTTGAATTTTATCCTGAGGTTAATTCTGTACTACAGGAAGGATTTACACAAAGGTATAACAAGTCCAGATTTGTGGTTTAGAAACATCACTTTATCTTCAATGTGGATTTCAGATTGTGGGTGGGGGAGGAAGCAAAGGGGAATGGGATTGTACTATAGTGCAATGGTACCATGGGTACCATGAGATTGTACTATGGGTTTAAGAACATGTGCTTTTGCCTCAAATAATTTCTGTTTCCCAGTTACATAGAGAAAATAACAGTCTCTTACAAATCCTCAATATTCCCCATCAGTCAAATGGAGATTATTATAGCAAGCACCTACCTCACAGGGTTGTGATGGGGATTATAGGAACTGATAGTTCCTGGCACATAGTACTTGCTCCATAAATGGTAGCTCTTACTATTCAGCCTGTTTCAAATAGACCAATTATGAAGCTTTATCAATAATTCAGGTGAGATAAGACAGTGACCGGGATTATGGTGTTGGCATTGGTGAAGGACGGGAGTGGATACATTAAAGAGACATCCAGGAGACAAAATCAATAGGTCTCAATAACCAGTTGGAATATTCCACTATTCACAATTTCTGAGTAATCTATTATGGACCACTTAAGACTGCAGCTTTTATTTGACTGGACAAAGGACCCGGTTATGGGCTGAACTGTAAGAGATCAATATATACCCCTAGTTACTTGCTGCTAATCTAAAACCTACACTTTAATCCTGCTGTGTTAATCAGGGTTGGCAGGATCTGATCCTTTCTGTCTCTCTTCCTTTAGATTTGAAATTATATAAGGAATACTTACTCACTTTGGGAAGAAATGTAGAAAAAAACATCTCAGGAAATAAAATTCACCCTTATCAGTTCAACTGTTTTTGTATTCCATATCTAAATGAGATTGTGCAGTATTCTTATGTGTCTGGCTCATTTCACTCAGCAAAATGTCCTCCAGATTCATCCATGTCATTGCAGATGGCAGGATTTCCTTCTTTTTTAAGACTGAATAATATTCCATTGTGTGTGGTTGTGTGTGTGTGTGTGTGTGTGTGTGTGTGTGTGTATACACACATACATGCATACCACGTCTTCCTTTTCCACTCATCTGTAGAAGAACATTTAGATGGCTTCCAAGTCTTGGTTATTATGAATAATGGTGCAATGAACATGAGAATGCGGATCTTTTTGAGATATTTCATGTCCTTTGGATATATACCCGGAAGTGGGATTGCTGAATCATAAGGTTGTTCTAGTTTGTTAATTTGAATATGGTGATTATTTCTCAGTGCATATATATATATATATATATATATATATAAAATCATCAAGTTCTACACCTTAAATATATATATTTTTAATTATCAAATATACCTCAATTTTAAAACAAATCACCCTTATAATCCTACTAGCCAGAGAAAAAATTTTAATGTATATTAAAGGACTGTTTTCATATAGATAATAATGATAATAGTAATAGTTTTAAATGATTATTAGTAGGTAATTTCTGTGTACCAGGATATTTTCTAAGTGTTTTACTTTGATATATATTTACTTATTTCATAGTTACAGTGACTCTGTGGGTTCAATACCATTTATTTACCCATTTTATCAATGGGGAAAAGTGAGACTTCTTTATTTATTTATAACATTCCAAAACCTATTTTTTAATTTAGCAGAAAAAGTCAGTTCTCTACTTGAGGTGATGAACTCCTAACTATCCTAGCCTAATAGGCTCTTCTTTTTATTATTTTTCCACCTTTATTGACATATATTTCACAAATAAACATCTTATATATTTAAGGTATACAATGTGATATTTTGATGTATGTATACAGTGGGAAATGATTATCATTATCAAGATAATTAATACATCTATCACCTCACATAGTTATCTAATATTTTTGTGGTGAGAACACTTAAGATCAGTTCTCCTAGCAAATTTTAAGTATACAATACAGCATTATTAACTGTAATCACCACACTATACATTAGATCTTCAGAATTTATTCATCCTATATAACTGAAATTTTGTACCCTTTGACCAACCTCTCTTCATTTCCCCCATCCCCCATTCTATACTCTTTCTCAGCTGTTATGAGTTCAACTATTTTATACTCTACATATAAATGAAAGCATGCAGTATTTGTCTTTCTGTGTCTGGCTTACTTCACCTAGCATAATATCTTACAGGTTCATCCATGTTGTTGCAAATGGCAGAATTTCCTTCTTTTTTTTAAGGCTGAATAATATCCTTGTGTGTGTCTGTGTGTGTGTCTGTGTGTGTGTGTAACATTTTCTTTATCCGTTCATAAATTGACAGAGACTTAGGTTGTTTCCATATCTTGGCTATTATGAATAATACTGCAATATATATCTCACAACATACACAAAAATTAACTCAAAATGGAGTAAATACTTAAATGATATACCTGTAACCATAAAACTACTAGAAGAGAACATAGAGAAAAAGCTTCTTGACATTGGCCTGGGCAGTGGTTTTTTTTTGGGTGTGACACCAAAGGCACAGTAAACAAAAGCAAAAATATACAAGTGGGATTGCATCAAACTTAAATGTTTCTGCACAGCAAAGGAAACTATCAAGAGTGAAAAGGCAACCAATGTAATGGGAGAAAGTATTTGGAAGCCAAATATCAGATAACAGCTTAATATTTAATATACAAAGGAACTCAACTCAGTAGCAAAAAGTGACACTAACAGCCAAATTCAAAAATAGGCAAAGGACCTGAATACACATTTTTTCAAAGAAGACATACAAATGACCAACAGGTACATGAAACTTCAGTTCTCAACTTGATTAAGTATCTGGGAAATTCAAATCAAAACCATCAATATCACCTCACACCTGTTAGGATGTCTATTATCAAAAAGTCAAAACAGGAGATAGCTTCAAGATGGCGGACGAGTAATAAGTGATCACCTTCCTCCCCACAAATACATCAAAAATACATCTACATGAGGAACAGCTCCTACAGAACAACTACTGAATGCTAGCAGAAGACCTCAGACCTCCCAAAAGGCAAGAAACTCCCCACGTACCTGGGTAGGGCAAAAGATAAAAGAATAAACAGAGACAAAAGAATAGGGTTGGGACCTGCACCAGTGGGAGGGAGCTGTGAAGGAGGAAAGGTTTCCACACACTAGAAGGCCCTTCGCGGGCAGAGACTGTGGGTGGTGGAGGGGCAGAACTTCGGAGCCGCGGAGGAGAGCACAGCAACAGGGGTGCAGAGGGCCAAGTGGAGAGATTTCCACACAGAGGATTGCTGCCGACCAGGACCCACCAGCCTGAGAGGCTTCTCTGCTCACTGCCGTTGTGGGCGGGGATGGGAGCTGAGGCTCGGGCTTTGGAGGTCAGATCCCAGGAAGATGACTGGGGTTGACTGCATGAACACAGCCTGAAGGGGGCTAGTGCACCACGGGTAGCCAGGAGTCTGGGAGAAAGTCTGAAACTACCTAAGAGGCAAGAGACCATTGTTTCAGGGTGCACAAGGAGAAGGTATTCAGAACACCACCTAAACAAGCTCCAGAGATGGACACAAGCTGCGGCTGTCAGCGCGGACCCCAGAGATGGGTGTGAAACGATAACTCTGCTGCTGCAGCCACCAAGAATCCTGTGTACAAGCCCAGGTCACTATCCACACCTCCCCTCCAAGGAGGCTGTACAGCCCTCCACTGCCAGGGTCCCGAGATCCAGGGAAAACTTCCCTGGGAGAATACATGGCATGCCTCAGGCTGTTGCAACATCACACAGGCCTCTGCCGCGGCAGACTCACCCTGCATTCCGTACCCCTCCCTCCCCATGGCCTGAGTGAGCCAGAGACCTCTAATCAGCTGCTACTTTAACCCCACCCTGTCTGGGGAGAGAACAGAAACACTCAGGCGACCTACACCCAGAGGCGGGGCCAAATCCAAAGCTGAACACCAGGAGCTGTGCAAACAAAGAAGAGAAAGGGAAATTTCTCCCAGCAGCTTCAGGAGCAAAAAATTAAATCTCCACAATCAACTTGATGAACCCTGCATCTCTGGAATACTTGAATAGACAAGGAATCATCCCAAAATTGAGGTGGTGGACTTTGGGAGCAACTGTAGACTTGGGGTTTGCTTTCTGCATCTAATTTGTTTCTGGTTTTATGTTTTTCTTAGTTTAGTATTTAGAGCTTATTATCACTGGTAGATTTGTTTATTGATTTGGTTGCTCTCTTCCTTTTTTTAAATATATATATATATATTTTTTCCTTTTTCTCCTTTTGTGAGTGTCTATGTGTATGCTTCTGTGTGTGATTTTGTCTGTATAGCTTTGCTTTTACCATTTGTCCTAGGGTTCTGTTGATCATTTTTTTTTTTTTAGTATAGTTTTTAGCACTTGTTATCATTGGTGGATTTGTTTTTTGGTTTGGTAACTCCCTTCATTTTTTTTTAATTTTATATTTTTAATAATATAAATTTTATTTTAATAACTTTATTTTATATTATTTTTCTTTCTTTTTTTTTCTCCCTTCTCTGAGCTGGTGGCTGACAGGGTCTTGGTGCTCTGGCCGGATGTTAGGCCCAAGCCTCTGAGGTGGGAGAGCTGAGTTCAGGACACTGGTCCACCACAGACCTCCTAACCCCATGTAATATCAAATGGTGAAAGCTCACTCAGAGATCTCCATCTCAAGGTGAAGAGCCAGCTCCACTCAATGACCAGCAAGCTACAGTGCTGGACACCCTATGCCAAACACCTAGTAAGACAGGAATACAACCCCACCCATTAGGAGAGAGGCTGCCTAAAATGATAATAAGTTCACAGACACCCCAAAACACACCACCAGAAAGGGTCCTGCCCACCAGAAAGACAGGATCAAGCCTCATCCACCAGAACACAGGCACCAGTCTCCTCCACCAGGAAGCCTACAAAACCCACTGAACCAACCTTAGACACAAGGGAGAAGACACCAAAAACAATGGGAACTATGACCCTGCAGCCTGTGAAAAGGAGACCCCAAACACAGTAAGTTAACAAAAATGAGAAAACAGAAACACACAGGAGATGAAGGAGCAAGGTAAAAAACCCACAAGACCAAATAAATGATGAGGAAATAGGCAGTCTACCTGAAAAAGAATTCAGAGTAATGATAGTAAAGATATCCAAAATCTTGGAAATAGAATGGAGAAAATACAAGAAACATTTAACAAGTATGTAGAAGAACTAAAGAGCAAACAAATAATAATGAACAACACATAAGTGAAATTAAAAATTCTCTAGAAGAAATCAATAGCAGAAAAACTGAGGCAGAAGAACGGATAAGTGACCTGGAAGATAAAATAGTGGAAATAATTACTGAAGAGCAGAATAAAGAAAAAAGAATGAAAACAATTGAGGACAGTCTGAGAGACCTCTGGGACAACATTAAATGCACCAACATTAAAATTATAGGTTTCCCAGAAAAAGAAGAGAAAAAGAAAGGAACTGAGAAAATATTTGAAAAGAATATAACTGTAAACTTCCCTAATATGGGAAAGGAAATAGTCAATCAAGTCTGGGAAGTGCAGAGAGGCCCATACAGGAAATATCCAAGTACAAACATGCCAAGACACATATTAATCAAGCTATCAAAAATTAAACACAATGGAAAAATACTAAAAGCAGCAAGGGAAAAGCAACAAATAACACACAAAGGAATCCCCATAAGGTTAACAGCAGATATTTCAGCAGAAACCCTGCAAGCCAGAAGGGAGTGGCAGGACATATTTAAAGTGATGAAAGAGAAAGACCTACAACCAAGATTACTCTACCCAGTAACATTCTAATTGAGATTTGATGCAGAATTTCAAACCTTTACAGACAAGAAAAGCTAAGAGAATGCAGCACCACTGAACCATCTTTAGAACAGATGCTAAAGGAATTTCCCAAGGCAGGAAACACAAGAAAATTAAAACACCTACAATAACAAACACAAAACAATTAAGAACATGGCAATAGGAACATACATGTTGTTAACTTCCTTAAATGTAAATGGATTAAATTCTCCAACCAAAAGACAGAGACTGGCTGAATGTATACAAAAACAGAACCCGTATATATGCTGTCTACAAGAGACCCACTTCAGACCTAGAGACGCATACAGACTGAAAGTCAGGGGATGGAAAAAGATATTCCATGCAAATGGAAACCAAAAGAAAGCTGGAGTAGCAAATCTCATTTCAGACAAAATAGATTTTAAAATAAAGACTCTTACAAGAGACAAACTGACACTACCTAATGATTAAGGGATCAATCCAAGAACAAGATATAACAATTGTAAATATTTATGAACCCAACATAGGAGCACCTCAATACATAAGGCAAATGCTAGTAGCCATAAAAGGGGGAATCAACAGTAACACAATCATAGTAGGGGACGTTAGCACCCCACTTTCACCAATGAACAGATCATCCAAAATGAAAATAAATAAGGAAACACAAGCTTTAAATGATATATTAAAAAAGATGGACTTAATTGATATTTATATGACATTCCATCCCAAAACAACAAAATACACTTTCTTCTCATGTGCTCATGCAACCTTCTCCAGGATAGATCATATCTTGGGTCACAAATCAAGCCTTGGTAAATTTAATAAAATTGAAATGGTATCAAGTATCTTTTCTGACCACAATGCTATGAGACTAGATATCAATTACAGGAAAAGATCTGTAAAAAATACAAACACATGGAGGCTAAACAATGCACTACTTAATAACCAAGAGATCACTGAAGAAATGAAAGAGGAAATAAAAAAATACCTAGAAACAAAAGACAATGATAACATGATGCCCCAAAAACCTATGGGATACAGCAAAAGCAGTTCTAAGACAGAAGGTTATAGCAATACAATCCTACCTCAAGAAACAAGAAACATCTCAAATAAACAACCTAACCATACACTAAAGCAATTAGGGAAAGAAGATCAAAAGAAACCCAAAGTTAGCAGAAGGAAAGAAATCATAAAGATCAGATCAGATATAAGTGAAAAAGAAATGAAGGAAACAATAGCTAAGATCAGTAAAACTAAAATCTGGTTCTTTGTGAAGGTATACAAAATTGATAAACCACTAGCCAGACTCATTAAGAAAAACAGGGAGAAGAATCAAATCAATAAAAGTATAAATGAAACAGGAGAAGTAACAACTGACACTGCAGAAACATAAAGGATTATGAGAGATTACTACAAGCAAATATATTCCAATAAAATGGAAAACCTGGAATAAATGGACAAATATTTAGAAAAGCACAATCTTCTGAGACTGAACCAGGAAGAAATACAAAATATAAACAGACCAATCACAAGCACTGATATTGAAACTGTGATTAAAAATCTTCCAACAAACAGAAGTCCAGTACCAGATGGATTCACAGGTGAATTCTATCAAACATTTAGAGAAGAGATAACACATATCCTTCTTAAACTCTTCCAAAATACAGCAGAGGGAGGAACACTCCCAAACTCATTCTACGAGGCCACTATCACCCTGATACCCAAACCAGAGAAAGCTGTCACAAAAAAAGAAAACTACAGACCACTATCACTGGTGAACATAGATTCGAAAATTCTCAACAAAATACTAGCAAACATATCGAACAGCACATTAAAAGGACCATCCACCATGATCAAGTGGGGTTTATCCCACGAATGCAAGGATTTGTCAATATATGGAAATCAATCAATGTGATAAACCATAGTAGCAACTAGAAGGATTAAAACCATATGATCATTTCAATAGATGCAGAAAAATCTTTCAGCAACACCAATTTATGATAAAACTCTCCAGAAAGTAGGCATAGAGGGAACTTATCTCAACATAATAAAGGCTATATATGACAAACCCACAGCAAACATCATTCTCAATGGTGAACACCTGAAACCATTTCCACTGAGATCAGGAAGAAGAGAAGGTTGCCCACTCTCACCACTACCATTCAACAGAGTTTTGGAAGTTTTAGACACAACAGAGATGAAAAAGAAAAAAAAAGGAATCCAAATCAGAAAATAAGAAGTAAAACAGTCACTGTTTGCAGATGACATGATACTATACATAGAGAATCCCAAAGATGCTACCAGAAAACTACTAGAGCTAATCAATGAATTTGGTAAAGTAGCAAGATACAAACTGAATGCACAGAAATCTCTTGCATTCCTATACACTAGTGATGAAAAATCTGAAAGAGAAATTAAGGAAACACTCCCATTTACCATTGCAACAAGAAGAATAATATACCTAGGCATAAACCTACCAAAGGAGACAAAAGACCTGTATGCGGAGAATTATAAGACACTGATGAAAGAAATTAAAGGTGATACAAACAGATGGAGAGATATACCATGTTCTTGGATTGTAAGAATCAACATTGTGAACATGAGTATACTACCCAAAGTAATCAACAGATTCAATGCAATCCCTATCAAACTACCAATGGCATTTTTCACAGAAGTAAAACAAAAAAATTTCACAATTTCTATGGAATCACAAAAGACCACGAGTAGCCAAAGCAATTTTGAGAAAGAAAAACAGAGCTGGAGGAATCAGATTCCCTGACTGTAGACTATACTACAAAGCTACAGTATCAAGACAATATGGTAATGGCACAAAATCAGAAATATTGATCAGTGGAACAGGATAGAAAGCCCAGAGATAAACCTACACACATATGGTCACCTCATCTTTGATAAAGGATGCAATAATATACAATGGAGAAAAGACAGCCTCTTCAGTAAGTGGTGATGGGAAAACTGGACGGCTACATATAAAATAATGAAATTAGAACACTCCCTGACACTATACACAAAAATAAACTCAAAATGGATTAAAGACCTAAATGTAAGGCCAGACACTCTAAAACTCTTTGAGGAAAACATAGACTGAACCCTCTATGTCATACATCACAGCAAGATCCTTTTTCACCCACTTCCTAGAGAAATGGAAATAAAAACAAAAATAAACAAAGGGGACTTAATGAAACTTAAAAGCGAAGGCACAGCAAAGGCAGCCATAAACAAGACAAAAAGACAACCCTCAGAATGAGAGGAAATATTTACAAATTAAGCAACGGTTAAATTATTAAGCTCCAAAATTTAAAGCAGTTCAATATGAAAAAAATAAACAATCCAATGCAAAAATGGGCAGAAGACCTAAATAGACATTTCTCCCAAGAAGATATACAGATTGCCAACAAACACATGAAAGAATGCTCAACATCACTAATCATTAGAGAAATGCAAATCAAAACTACAATGAGGTATCACCTCACAGCGGTCAGAATGGCCATCATAAAAAAACCTACAAAGATTAAATGCTGGAGAGTCTGTTGAGCAAAGGAATCGTTCCTCTTGCACTGTTGGTGGGAATGTAAATTGATACAGACACTATGGAGAACAGTATGGAGGTTCCTTAAAAAACTAAAAATAGAACTACCATATGACCTAGCAATCCCACTACTGGGCATATACCCTGAGAAAACCATAATTGAAAAAGAGTCATGTGACACAATATTCTTTGCAGGTCTATTTACAATAGCTAGGATATGGAAGCAACCTAAGTGTTGACTGACAGATGAATGGAGAAAGTGGATGCGTCACATATATACAATGGAATATCACTCAGCTATAAAGTGAAATGAAATTGAGTTATTTGTAGTGAGGTGGATGGACCTATAGAATGTCGTACCGAGTGGAGTAAGTCAGAAAGAGAAAAGCAAATACCATATACTAACACATATATTTGGAATCTAAAAAAAAAAAAAAAAAAAGAGGTTCTTAAGAACCTAGGGGCAGGACAGGAATAAAGACACAGACTTAGAGAATGGACTTTAGCACATGGGGAAGGGGAAGGGGAAGCTGGGATGAAGTAAGAAAGTGGCATGGACATGTATGCACTACTAAATATAAAATAGATAGCTAGTGGGAAGTAGCTGCTTAGCACAGGGAGATCAGTTCTGTGCTTTGTGTCCACCTAGAGGGGTGGTATAGGGAGGGTGGGAGGGAGATGCAAGAGGGAGGAGATATGGAGATATATGTTTATGTATAACTGATTCATTTTGTTATGCAGTAGAACTTATGCACCATTGTAAAGCAATTATAGTCCAATAAAGATGTTTAAAAAAAAAAGTCAAAACAAAAATTGTTGGTGAGGATGTGAAGAAAAGGGAATCATTGGTGAGGATGTGAAGAAAAGGGAACTGTTTGTGGGAATGTAACTTGGTACATCTGTTATGGAAAACGGTATGGAAGTTCCTCGGAAAGTTATAAATAGAACTACTGCATGATTCAGCATTCTCACTTCTGGGTATATATGCAAAGGAAATGAAATCAGTATCTCAGAGAGATATATATATGGCTGTAGGTTTTAGATGCCCTTTATCTGGTTGAGAAAGTTCCCCTCTATTCATCGTTTGCTGAGTATTTTTATTGTGAAAGAATATTGAATATTGTCAAATGCTTTTTCTGTGTTTATTTTGAGGTTCATGTGATTAAAAAAATTACATTGATATATTACATTAAACCAACTGTACAATCCTGGGACGAATTACACTTGTTCATGGTGTATGTTGTTTCTGGCTTTGGCTAGTTAGTATTATGTTGAGTAATTTTATGTCTGTGTTCATAGGAGATATTGGTCTGTGAGCTTAATTTCTTGTGATGTCTTTTTTTTTGTTTTGGGATTAGGGTAATACCGGCCTCAAAACTCAGTTGGGATTTGTTCCCTTTTCTCTTTTTTGGAAGTGTTGTGAATAATTGGTATTAATTCTTCTTTGAATATTGGATAGAATTCAGAGGTGAAATCATCTGGGCATGGGCTCTTCTTTGTAGGTAGTTTTTAAAAATTATTATTAGATTCAGTTTCTTTATTTATTATAAGTTTATTTAGATTGTCTATTTATTCTTGAATTAGTTTTATAAGCTTGTGGTTTTAGATGAGTTTTCCATTTTATTTAAATTATCTAATTTGTTGGTGTAAAGTTGTTTATAGCATTCCTTTATAATCCTTTTTATTTCTGTAAGGTCAGTAACAATTTCCCTCTTTTATTCTGTTTTGGTAGTTTGAATCTTTTCTCTTTTTGTCTTGGTCAAACCAGCCAAACTTTTATCAATTTTGTCAATCTTTTGATTTTTCCTACTGCTTTTCTATTCTATATTTCAATTATGTTCACTCTAATCTTTATTTTTTTCTATCTACTTGCTTTAAGTTTAGTTTCCTCTTCATTCTTCAGTATCTTAAAGTGGAATGTTTGTTAGGTTATTGATTTGAGATCTTTCTACTTTCTTAATATGGGCATTTACAGATGTAGATTTTACTATAAGTACTACTTTTAGTTACATCTAATACGTTTTGGTATGTTGAGCTTTTATTTTCAGTTGTCACAAAAATTTTTGTAATTTTCCGTTTTTTTTTTTATTTGATCCATTGACTGTTTAGTAGGGTGTTGTTTAATTTCCACATATTTAAAAATTATTTCAAATTTTCTTCCACTGTTGATATATAATTTGATTCCTTTGTTGTCAGAGAGCAATCTTTGTATACTTGTATTATTTAACTTCTTTTAAATTTATTGAGGCTTGTTTTATAGGCTAGTTTATGGTCTAGGCTCTAGAATGTTTCATGTACACTTAAGAAAATATGTATTTTGCTGTTGTTGATGGAGTGTTTTATACATGTTTGTTAGCCATAGTTAGTTTATAGTACTTTTCAAGGTCTTATAGTTCATTGTTTACCTTTTGCCTAGTTGTTTTACTGATTATTGATAGTGGGAATTTAAAATCTCAAAACATAATTTTGGAATAGTTTTTTTTTTTTCTCTGCCATCAATATTATCTGTTTTTCTCATATATTTTTAGGTTCTGCTGTTATGTGTGTTCTGTTGCTGTGTGTTATGTATAGTTATATCTTCCTGATGGATTGACCCTCTTGTCATTTTTAAAATGTCTCTTCTAATATTTAAAAATTTTATTTTGTATCATACTAATATATCCACTACAGCCTTCTTTTCATTACTGCTACTTGGGTATATTTGTTCTCATCCTTTTACTTTTGAACTATTTTTATCTTTGAATCTAAAACAAGTCTCTTGTAGATAGCACATGACTGGATCATGTTTATTTTGCTTTTCTCCATTTTGCTAATATGTGACTTTAGATAAGAGTGTTTAATCCACTTATATTTAATGTAATTCCTGATAAGATAGGTTTTACATTGGCCAGTTTTCCAACTTGTTCTCTATGTGTCTTACATTTTTTTCCCTCTAGTCCTGAAACCCAGCCCCACTTTTTTTTTAATTAAGTATTTTTAGTGTGCCTTTTAAATTTCATTGTTGTTTCTTTCATGATATATCTTTTAATCATACTTTTCTTATTGGTTACTTTGGTGAATATAATTAACATCTTAACTAAAAAACATCACATTCAGATTATGCTAACTTAATTTCAATAGTATATAAAAACTTTGCTCCAATAAATTCCAATCTTTCCCTCATTCTCTGTATTATTATTGCCATGCAAATTTATGTTTTCCCAACAACACAGTTTGGTAGTTGTTTTGTTCTCTTCTAAAATAGGTACAAGAAGAAAACAGGGACAAACATACATATACTATCTTTTATAGTACATATATAACTACTTTTACAAGTTTTCTTCATTTCTACATTTGAGTTACCATCCTGTGTCCTTGCCTATCAGTCTGAAGGATTCTTTTTAGTATTTCCTGTAAGTCTGATCTGATATCAGTACATTTTCTCAGTTTTTATTTATCTGTAAATGTCTTAATTTCATTTTTATCTTTAAAGGAGATTTTTATAAAGGAGATTTACTAGGAGATTTTATAGAATTCATGCCTGATAGTCATTTTCTTTCAACAGTTTGAAGCTGTCACCCCATTATTTTCTGTTATTCATGCTTATCTGATGTTTGTGAGAAGTCAGCTGCTAATCTCATTAAGAAACACTTGTACCTCTTAAATCATTTTTTTCTGCATTCAAGATTTTCTCCTTCGACCTTTGTCAACTTGACTATGGCATGTTTTGGTGTTATCTTTTTCACTTTATACTAATTTGAGTTTGTTGAGCCTCTTCGATCTTCAGATTAATGTTTTTCATCAGTTTTGGCAAGTTTTCCTCCATTATTTCTTCAAATATTTTATCTGCCCCTTCTCTTTCTTTTCTCCTCCTGTGATTCCCATTATTCATATGTTGGTATGCTTGAAGATGATGATGTCCCACAGGTCTCTGATGCTCTTTTATTTTTCTTCATTCTTTTTTTTTTTCATTTTGTTCATCAGACTAGATCATCTCTATTGCTCTATCATCAGAATCACTGGTTCTTTTACTGTAAGCTCAAATTTTTTATTGAGCTTCTCTAGTGACCTTTTTTCAGTTATAGTATTGAATATTTCTCAACTCCTGAATTTCTATATGATTCTTTTTATCATTTCTAAATCTTTATTTATATTCTCTAAGGATACATTTTCCTCATACTTCCTTTAATTCTTTAAACATGATTCCTTAAGTCTTCAAAAATAGTTATAATAGCCTCTTTAAAGTCTTTGTTTACTAAGCCCCAAATCTAGGCCTGTCTCATGAACATATTCAGTCAGCTGCTTTTTTGTCCCTGAGTATTTGGCACACTTTTGTTTCTTTTCATATCTAACAATATTTTGTTGACATATTTTATATTTTATCCACTCTGATATCATATTCCTGTGTCTCCAAGATTTGTGGTTGTTTCTGGTTGTTCTTGTGCAGTTCTTTTTTGTTAGGTTTTTATTTGAGAGTTTTCCTTTTTCTTAGTGTAGGCATTTGTCACTATAAACTTCTGTCTTAGAACTGCTTTTGCTTAATTCCATAAGTTTTGGTGTGCTGTGTTTTCATTTTCATTTGTCTCAAGATATTATTTGATTTCCCTCTTGATTGCTTCTTTGACACATTGGTTGTTTAGGAGCGTGTTGCTTAATTTCCTTCTATTCATGAGCTTTCTAGTTTTCCTTCTATTCTTGATTTCTAATTTCATATTATTGTGGTCAGCAAAGGTACTCGATATGTTTCCTAAATTTGTTAAGACTTGTTTTGTGGCATAACATATGATCTATTCTGGAGAAAGTTTCATGTGTGCTTGAGAAGAAAATGCATTCTGTTGTTGCTCAGTGGAATATCTGTTAGGTCCAGTTGGTCTAAAGTGTAGTTTAAGTCCACTGTTTCCTTACTGATTCTCTGTCTGGATGATATATACATTGTTGAAAGTGGTATATTAAGGGACCCCAGTATTATTGTATTGCTGTCTATTCCTCCCTGCAAATATGTTAATATTTGTTTTATATACAGTTGACACAGGTTTGATCTGCGCATGTCCAGTTATACATGGATTTTTTTCAATAAATACATAGACTACTACACAATCCATGGTTGGTTGAATCCGCAGATGTGGTACCACACACATAGAGGGCTGACTGTTGGACTTGAGCATCTGTAGATTTTGGTATGTGCAGGGGCTCCTGGAACCAATACTCTGTGGAAATTGAAGGATGACTGTACTTAAGTACTGTAGCGTTGGGTGCACATATATTTACAATTGTTATTTCCTCTTGAAGAATTGACCCCTTTTTCATTATATACTGGTGCTTGTCTCTTATTACAGTTTTTGACTTTAAGGCATTTTTGTCTGACATAAATGATATAAAAAGAGAGCCTCTGCTCTCTTTCAGTTACCATTTGCAAGGAATATCTTTTTTCATCCTTCACTTTCAGTCTATGTGTGTCCTTAAAGCTGAAGTGAGTCTCTTATAGGCAGCATATAGGTGAGTCTTGTTCTTTTTTTTTTTTTATTCAGGAAAATTAGGTCTTTTGATTGTATAATTTAGTCTGTTTAAATTTAAATAATTATTGATAGGGAAGGACTTACTATTGTCATTTTGTTAGTTGTTTTCTCAGTGTATTATATATCCCTTTCCCATTTTTTCTCTCTTACTGTGTTCCTTGGTGATTTGATGATTTTCTGTAGTGATTTACTTTGATTCCTTTGTCTTTACCTTTTGTGTATCTATTATAGGTTTTTGCTTTGTGGTTACCATGAGTCTTCATATAACATCTTATAACAGTCTATTTTAGGCTGATAACTACTTAATACCAATCGCATACAAAATCACTACACTACTACTCCCAACCCTCACATTTTATATTTCTAATGTCACTGTTTACATCTTTTCATAATGTATATCCATTAACAAATTACCGTAGCTGTCTTTTTTTTTCAATGCTTTTGTCTTTTAACCTTTATACTAGAGTTATAAATGATTTACACACCCTAGGCATGCAATGGCCCCAGGTATGTGTGTATTTGGGGGAGTGTTCAGTGTCTCATTGGCTCAGGCAGCCACAACTTACAAAGTCAGCAGCTGTATGGTCTTTAGCAGCTAGAGCTGTGGCGGGGCACGGTGGCTATAAGGGCTGCTGGGGTTCTCAGCAGTTCCTCCAGGCCCAGCAGAGAGGGACTGAAACATCCAGCAGTGATGCTTCAGGGTGATGGTGTACTCATACATGGTTCCAGAGGCTTGCTGTGGGCATGCATGCAGGGGTGGGGGCTGACAATAGGAGTCATGGCTGACTGTGTGCATGTGTTTACCTGCAGGGTTCAGGGTCAGCTGTGGGGGGCAGGATGGAGAGACTCAGGTAGCTGGAGCCTGTGAATGTGAAAACATGTGGGACCCTCAGGGTTGAACTCTGCTGTGAATCCAAGACAGCTGTGCTGGCTGTTGGTTTCCTCAGTAGTGAAACCTGCTAGGGAATCCTGTGCAGAAGGCCACTGGGTTCTGTGTCTGGTCTCAACATGTGGCTGATACTGATAACTCTTGCCATTCTTCTTTCTTCCTAGCATCGCCAGAGTCTCAGCTATGCCTGTCTCCCCAGCGAACTGGATGGGGATAAACTGAAGCAAGTCCTTCATGCAATGCCCCAAAAAGCTGGGAAAGGTGATTGCTCATTCTGCTAGGGGAATTCTTGGACTAGGGATTTACCTCTTTGCACTGAGCAGTGCTGGCTTGAGGAATGGGATAATGCAGGCAAGATGAAACTGTTGTTCCTAACCTTTTTTGGATTCCATCTTGATTTATTTGTATTACTTTTCAGAAGTATATTGCTTTGTATGTTTGTATTAGTGGTTGCTCTGGGCATTACAATGTATGTTAGGTCATATATATATATATATATATATATATATATATATATATATATATAGAGAGAGAGAGAGAGAGAGAGAGAGAGAGAGAGAGAGAGAGAGAGAACCTATCACCTCTACCATTTCAAGTGAAGTGTAGAAACTTTTACATCCATATAGGTTCCTTTACTCCCTGTGCTTGTCAAATATAATTGGCTTAAGTATTTCCTATATATACATTGAGTGGCACATAAACAGGTAGGGTTATAATTTTTGTTTCAACCATGTATTTCTAAAAGCATGTGTGTGCATGCATGTGTGTATATAAAGAGATTTTGATTGAAGTATAGTTGATTTAACAATATTATATTAGTTTTAGGCATACAGAGTAATGATTCAATATTTTTATAGATTATACTCCATTTAAGGTTATTACAAAATAATGGCTATATTTCTCTGTGTTGTGCAGTATATTCTTGTTGCTTATTTATTGTATAAATAGTAGTTTGTATCTCTTAATCCCCTATCCCTATCTGGTCCCTCCCCCTTCCCTCTCCCCACTGGTAACCACTAGTTGTTCTCTATGAGTCTGTTTCTATTTTGTTATATACATTTGTTTGTTTTATTTTTTAGATACCACCATAAGTGATAACATAGGGTATTTGTCTTTTTTTGACTGACTTATTTCACTAAGCATAATACCCTCTAGGTCCATCCACATTGCTGCAAATGGCAGCATTTCATTTTTTTATGGCTGAGTAATATTCTATGTTTGGTATAATTCACCTGTGAAGCTGTCTGGTCCTGAACTTTTGTTTGCTGGGAACTTTTTAATAACAAATTCAGTTTCACTACTAGTAATCAGTCTGTTCATATTGTCTACTTCTTCCTGGTTCAGTCTTGGGAGGTTGTATGCTTCTTCCGGTTTGGGAAGTTTTCAGCCATAATTTTGTCAAATACATTTTCAACCATTTTCTCTCTCTCTTCTTCCAGGACCCCTATAATGCGAATTTTGGTACACTTGATATTATCTTAGAGGTCTCTTAAAGTGTTCTCATTTTGAAAATTTGTTTTTCTTTTTGCAATTCTGTTTGGGTGATTTCCACTATTGTATCTTCCAGATGACTTATGCATTCTTCTGTCACCTAGTCTGCTGTTAATTCCTTCTAGTGTATTTTTCATTTCAGTTATTGTATTCTTCACCTTTGACTGGTTATTCTTTATGTTTTCTAGTTCCTTGTTAAAATTCTCACTATTTTTTTTCCTCTAATTCAGTTAGCATGCTTTTTACTAATGCTTTGAATACTTTATCTGCTAAATTGTTTATTTCTGCTTCATTAGTAGTTTTATCTGGGTTTTTTTCTTGCTCTTTCAATTGAAACAAATTCCTCTGTCTTCTCATTTTGCTTAACTTGCTCTGTGTCTATGAAATTAGGTGAAACAGTTACCTATTATAGTCTTGAAGGGGTGTTCTTGTGTTGGGAGTGTCCCTATATAGTCTTCATGTGCCCAGGGGATTTGGTGTGAGACTGGATTTGTTATGAACACAAGTCACAGTTTTCCCAGTGTGTGCTGGCAGCTATCATCTTGGTAGGAAGTGGGGCTGGAGATGGAGGGTCTAGAACCAGAGCCAGGTGTGAGCCGAAGCTTCTCCTCTGGTCAATGGCTGTCACCACCCTATTGAAGATGAGGTCAGGTCCCGAGTTACTGGAGCAGAAGCCCTGGGGGTTGAGTCTGAGCTGGCTCCATTCCTTTTAAGTGTGTGCTCTCCCCTTCCCAGCACTGGCACTTTCACCCCAGAGGGAAGCAGTACTGGAGCAAGAGAGGCTGATGTGGGTGCTCAGTGTGGGTCTGTGTTAGCCCCAGCTTCAGCCAGCAACTCAGACCACTTCTGATATACTGCCACTTTGGGTCTGAGCCACATTTGTCCCACATAGCCAAGCTCTCCCCTTGGCTGCTGCAGCCCTCACAGTAGTGTGGTGCTGCACCACAGAGCAGGCAGTGCTGGTGTGGGCGATTGGTGTGTCAGGGTGCAGCTCGTGGTATTCTGGCCACAGTCAGAGACCTGGACTGCTTCTGATATGCTGCCTGTATATGTGCCATTAATGGCTGCCCTTCCCTGCTCAGACGCCATTCTGGGTCTGAGCCACCTTTGTGCCTCACAGCCAAGCTCTCCCCTTGGTTGCAGCAACCCTCACTCCAGTTTGGAGCTGCATCATGAAACAAGCGGGACCAGAGCACTTGCTGGGCTCAGGCTGGGATGCACGTCGGAGCAGTTGTGGGAAACTGGTCAGCGACCTGTGCAGTTTCAACCTTCCCTCTCCACCCTTTTTCAGGGAGTAAGCAAGCATGTGCACACTCATCACAAGCAGAGTCCAGGCTTCCCAGGGCTCTCCTTTTAGTCCCACTGGTTGGTCCCTCTAACCAACCAAGGGGACTCATCTTACCAGTGTCGGGCCCCAGGGCTGGGGGACCCAATATGTGGCTCGAACTGCTCACTCCCCAGGGAGAATTTTCACCTGTATAATCTCGCTCCTCTTCTGACTTCCCTCCCAGGGGCACAGGCCCCATTCCTATCACTTCTCTTCCCTTCCTATGTGATTCTGTGTGTATCTTTCTTACAGCCTTGGTTTTACAGGTGTCTTTCTGCTAATCTCCAGTAAGTTTTCAGTGAGAATCGTACCACGTGTAGGTATATTTTTGATGTGTTTATGGAGGGAGGTGAGTTCTGCATCCTCTTACACTGTCATTTTATTCCACCCCCTAAAGAAATGTATTATGAGGAATTGGCTCATGCATCTATGGAGGGTGAGAAGTCTATCTGCCGTCTGCAAGCTGGAGACCCAAGGAAACCAGTGGTGTAGTTCAGTCTGAGGCTGAAGGCCTGAGAACTCGGGGAGCTCATGATTTAATTCCCAGTCCTAGGGCAGGAGAAGACCAATATTTCAGCTCAAGCAGTCAAGGAGAGAGGCATATTTTCCCTTCGTCCACTTTTAAAAATTCTATCGTGATCCTCAATGGAGTGGATGATGCCCACTCACACTGGGGTGGGCAGTCTGTTTTTATTTTTAATAAATTATTTATTTTTGGCTGAATTGGGTTGCTGCACGTGGGCTTTCTCTAGTCGTGGCGAGCAGGGGCGACTCTTCGTTGCGGTGTGTGGGCTTCTCATTGTGGTGGCCTCTCTTGTTGCAGAGCACAGACTCTAGGCATGCAGGCTTCAATAGTAGCAGCACGCGGGCTCAGCAGCTGTGGCTCACAGGCTCTAGAGTGCAGGCTCAGTAGCTGTGGCGCACGGGCTTATCTGCTCCGCGGAAGGTTATAATTCCACCTCAATAATACTACTCTTTTGTGTATAGATGAAAATATGCTAAACTCTGTCCCAGAAGAGGAGGTAAAGTTCTTGAGTGATGTTTATTCTTCTCCTTGATATCCCATAACTTAAATATTGTGATGTAAAATTAACAATACTTAAATACTATGATATATAAAGTCAACATATATTTTATGACAAGAGAACGAGACAGGGAAGAAAAGTATATGTGTTAACACACTTGTTCATACACATATACACAAAAATATTCATAACAAAACAAGGAGGAAATACTCATGAGAATTATATTTCTATTTCTGAGGCTAGTCACTGGTCATAGCTGGTATTTGTAATTGTCTTCTACTACCCATTCTGTATTCCATTTGCCTTTAGCAAGCACCTCAGTTGGTTGTTCTTCTTTAGCTGGTGGGATAACTTAAGATTTCATTCCTGAAGTGTCTGGGCCATTAGTAGTCCTACCTGGATTGGGTTACTATAGTTTCCCATTGACCTTAATCACAGGACATGGTAATACTGAGAGACACCCTGTTTTCCAGACATACTCTTACTTACCTCCACTATGGAGCAGAAAAGTCTAATTTCCCCTTGGTAGCAGGATCAATCATCTCAGCCCACACTATAACTCCCTTCTTTGCCTATTGCTTCAGAGGCATGAGGAACCCACAGTGGTCAGGCAGCAGTATTAAGTTCCAGGTGAATGGAATCATTGTTGTGTCTCTCGGTGGAATTATTTCTTTCTCTGGAACTAAGATCCCTAGGCCACCAGAGTGTTGGGTCATAGGAATAGGAAGCAAAAAATTTTCTAATGGGTCAGTGGGGGTAATAGTGAGTGATGCCATTTCCATTTCCACCCTTTGTTTCCTGGATCCATGAATCCTGGCTATGGGAGAAACAGCAGTGTTGGGAGGTAGAGATATTGAATAATACCCTCTGAATTGAGAAGGAACTTTAAGACCAAAAAATGAAGCAGGTAACTCCATAAAGTGCAATTATGATGTTTATTGTGTGTAACTTACATATAGGCAGGATCAGGCGGACAATGATCCCAGAGGCATTAGCAGCTGCACTCTGTACCGCCAAAAGGAGTACAGGGAGATTTAAAGGGGCTAAAGCTAAAAGTAGAATCAGACTACCAAGGGAAAACGATGTCCACACTGTTGAGAACTGGATGTTTTTCCTCCCCCTGTGGGTCTCATGACCATTAACCTTTTGCATCAGCAAAAGTCATTCTTCTACTTTTCATATCTGATGAAGGCAAGGATAAAAGTTTATAGGGAACTTATCTCGCTTTGGCACATTCTTTGTGAGTAGGCTAAAGTTTTAGCCATGCATTAAGAGGAAGGGTAGGACTGCAGGCCTAATATGGAGCTAATAAAATCGACTCAGTGTGGTTCAGCCACATAAGGACCATATATTAGATGCCTTTCCCAAGCCCTGCAAGGTATTGTCATTGAGCTGGTGCTGTAACTGAGTCTTCAAAAGGCAATTCCATTGTTTTGTCAAACCAGCTTCATCAGAATGGCGGGAAACATGCATGGTAAGACTAGTGAATTACATGAGCATGGGTCCATTGTTGTGTTTCGTTTGCTGTGAAGTGAGTTCCTTGATCAGAAAGAATGCTTTATTGAATTACCATGACAGTGAATATGGCATTCTATATGTCCTCAGATGGTAGTGCTGGCAGAGGCATTGCATACAGGAAGGCAAAGCCATATCCAGATAAGTGTTTATTCCAGTAAGAACAAAACAGTGTCCCTTAAATGATGACAGCAGTTCTGTATAATCAGCCTGCTTCCATGTAACTGGCTGAGTACCCTGGGGACTGGTGCCATATCAGGCACTCAGTGTTGATCTCTGCTGCTGGCAGGTTGGGCACTCAGCAGTAGCCTTAACCAAGTGGATGAGTCAAAGTCTGTGCTGCTGAGCCCATGCATAACCCCCATCCCTGCCACCATGGCCACTTTTGTTCATGAACCTATTGCACAATGACATAGGTGGCTGGGCAAAGAAGGTAACTTGTACCTACAGAATGGGTAATTCTATCCACTTGATTGTTAAATTCCTCCTCTGCAGAGTTCACCCTTTGGTAAGCATTCATATGGGACACAAATATTTTCACATTTTTTTGCCCATTCAGAGAGGCATATCCACAGACTTCTATCCCCAATTTTTCTTATCACCAATTTTCTAAACATGTTCCTTCCAAGTTCCTGACCATTAAGCCAAACCATTGGCCACATCTATGAATCGGTATATAATTGCACTTAAGCTATTTTTTCCTTTCAAGCATAGTGAACAAACAGGTGTGCAACTCCAAGTTTTGCCCACTGGGAGGACTTCCCTTCACCACTATCTTTCAGGGATGTCTCACAAAGGGGCAGTAGTGCTGCAGCTGTCCACTTCTAGGTGGTACCTGCATACCTTGTGGATCCTTCTGTAAATTAGGCCTGAGATTTCTCTTCCTCTGTCAACTGATCATAGGGAACTCCCCATGAGGCTATAGGTACTGGCTGGGAAGGAAAAGATAGTGTAACAGGAGTGGGGATAATGAGCATTTGGACAACATCTCCGTGAAACTTACTTGTACTTTCAGGGCTCTTCAAGTCCAATCTCATATATTCCACTTATATTTGATGATGCAGTGCTGCCTTGCCTGCCCACTTTATTGCTTGGTGGTTCAGATAATACGTATTTCATGATGGTCAGTTCCAGTTGCAAGATAACTTGGTGGCCCATGGTTAAATGTTCAATTTCTACTGAGGCCCAGTAGCAGGCCAAGAGTTCTTTCTCAAAAGGGGAGTAGTGATCTACAGTGGATTACAGGGCTAGGCTCAAAAATTCTGAGGGCCTGCACTGCAGTTCACCTATAAAGACATGACATAGACTCCATACAGCTTCCCTATGTGCCACTGACAATTCAAGCACCATTGGATCTGCTGGGTCATGGGTCCCAAGTGGCAAAGCAGCTTGCATAGCAGGCTGGGCAAGTTGCAAAGCTTTCTGTTACTCTGAGCCCCACTCAAAGCTAGTAGCTATTTGAGACACTTGGTAAATGAGCCAGAGTACCATACCAAAATGAGGAGTATGTTACCTTCAAAATTCAAAGAGGCCCACTAGGCAATGTGCCTCTTTTTGCTTATAGGAAGGACCAGATAAAATACTTACCCTTAACTTTAGAAGATATATCTTGACATGTCTCACACCACTGGACCTCTTCAAATTTCACTAAAGTAGAATGCTCCTGAATTGTTGTTGGGTTTCTTTCTCACTGTCTAGCAGGCAAAGGTCCTACCAATAAGTCTAGAGTAGTAGCTTTGTCTTACTAGGTCCAATCTTCATAATTTCATCAAAAAATTTCCACAAATTTTGTGGAAATGAAGGTGATCAAGATCCCTGTGAACCAAATTATGACATAAGGCTGGAGAGGTTATATACCCCTGAGCTAGGATGGTGAAGGTATACTGCTTGTCTTGCCAGCTGAAAGCAAATTATTTCTGGTGGTCCTTATTAACAGATGTAGAAAAAATATCATTTGCCAGACCAATAGCTGCATGTTAGGTACCAGGAAATGTGTTAATTTGCTCAAGCAATGAAATCACATCTGGTTTAGCAGCTGAAATTGGAACCATCTCCTGATTAAGTGTATGATAATCCACTTTCATTCTCTAAAACCCATCTGTCTTCTGCACAGGCTGGATAGGTGAGTTGAATTAGGATGTTTTGGGAATCACCACCTCTGCATTTTTCAAGTCCTTGATGGTGGCACTAATCTCTGCTATCCCTCTGGTAATGTGGTATTGCTTTTGATTTACTATTGTCCTAGGTAGAGACAGTTCTACTGGCTTCCACTTAGCCTTTCCCATCATTTCCCTAACTCTAGAGGTCGGGGAATCAATGTGGGGATTCTGCCAGCTGCTGAATGTGCATGTATGTATTCCATTTTATGCATTCCAGAACTGGGGAAATAACCACAGGATGGATTTTTGGACCTACTGGGTCCCTGTGAGATGGACCTGAGTTAAAACTCCATTGATGACCTGACCTCCATAATCCTCTACTCTGACTGGTGGCCCACAGTGACGTTTTGGAATTAGTGTCTGTTCAAAGCCAGTGTCCAGTTGTCCCCCAAAGATCTGATTCGTTCTTTTTTGCCCAGTGCACAGTTACTGTGATATAAGGCCGTAGGTCCCTATGGGGAAGGTTGGGAAAAGGAATAGTAGCATAAATTTTCGGTAATGTACCAGGTCCTTCCTCAAGGCTGTTCAGCCTCTCCCTCATTCAAGGGATTCTGAGTTTGTAAACTACAATCAAGTCCAGGAATTGAAAGAGGGACTGTGACTCTGTTTCAATGATTTAGGTTAGACTTTTGTTTTCTTGACCTAGAACTTCTCTGTTTATACATATCAAGTAAGAATTTAGTAGGTTTCCCATCTATTTCATTCGAGGAACACCATGATCAAGCAACCAACATCATAGGTATGCATGAGCCAGACTATTCTGATTACTGCTCTGAATCTGCTGTCCATTATGGTAATTATGTCTACCTTGTCTTTAGTAATTGAATGCTGACACTTGGACCCCTATCACCTCAAGATCCAATTACTCCCATTGCATTTAGGTTTCTCAATTCAGTAACTACTGTTCTCATTGTGAGGTCTGACCTACAAAGAAGAGAATAAATAGCTCCTCAGTGATGCTGCTTTTCTCAGAAGTTTATTTCTCACAGTACTGCTTAAAAGTATGTCTTCTGGACCCTCCCGGTGTGGGTGAATAGGTCCTAAATGGAAAAAAACATTGTAATATGGATTTTACAGTCTCCCTAAGCCTCTGAATCCCTTTCTCTACATTAAACCAGAAATGCAGGTCGAGTATGTCCAGTTCGCTCACTGTGGGCAACTTTTGATCCATGTTTCAGTCAATGAACCAACCAACCAACCCACCAGACTGTTAGAGCCCTGTCTCCCTCCCTGAGCTGCAAAATTAAATGCAGAATCTCTGCTTGGTGAATCTATATCAATAAATTTGTCCTGACTCAACTTTATGTTCCTTCCACCATTATCCCACACCCTTAGTAGCCATTCCCACACATGTTCCCTGGTTTTCTGTCTGTGTAAATTAGAAAACTTAAGGAGTTCTTTTGGAGTGTAGTAAAATTCTTCATGGGTCACATTTTTTATCTCACCTTTAGGGGCCTGATGGGACTTGAGTCTAGAAGCAAAGGGAGGTGATGGGGCTGACTCCTGAGGAGAATCAGTCTTGTCTTGCATGGCAGCTGCCCCAGGTGAGGCTATTAGAGTTTTCTCAGGCAATACGGGACTTATCCCCTCATATAGGGATGGAGGAGCCACTACCACTGGGAGTGGGGAAGCCACCATCATTGGGGGTGAGACTGCTTCCACTGGGTATGGATAGGCCTCTTCCACAGCAAAAGAAGACTCATCAGAATTTAGCAGCTCAGTGGTCCCCGTTTCATCAAGTTCTTCTCATGCATTCCCATCTCAACTTACAGGATCCCATTCTTTCCCAGTCAGTGCTAGTCAGTGCTCTTACTTTAAAAGTAGACATCCTGTGAAGATAAGAGTTCAGGTTGCCTTGTCATTCAGCCAGTCTCAGAATGAGATTCTGTGTTTGATTTTCAGCAATCTTATCTCTGTGGCTACAGGAGCTAAGAGTCTCCTTCAGGGCACATTTGGAAGTTTTCAGATCATTAATATGGCAATTGAGCTGGGAATTTGAGTCCCTGAGCTCATCCTTTTCTTGCACCACTTTGCCAGTGACATTAGGAACAACCAGCCTACCTCATTATATTCATTAGTTTTCTAAAAATGTTCTAAAGTAACATATATGCAGTCATTCATTCCTTGTCTCTTATGTTTTATTAGAAATATCCAATGCAGATATTTTACCTATCTCTATCTCCAGGTAACATCATGGACTATCAGTGCCCTCTTTACTACTGAAAATAGAATCGTGAACATCTTTAAATCTCATCAAATTAGAGAGCCAACTCCAGAAACACTGAAACCAATTTAGAAAACTCATCCTTAACATATTCTATTCCTCTAAAACCACTCTCAGTACTAAAATATGTATTAGTTAGAGTTCTCCAGAGAAATAGAACCAGCAGGATATATATTATAAATAGATTTAATATGAGGAATTGCCTCACATGATTATGGAGATGGAGAAGTCTCATGATCTGCCATCTGCAAATTGGAGACCCAGGAAAGCTGGTGGTGTAAGTTTAATCTGCCTAAAGGCCTGATAACTAGGGGAGAGGATGGTTTACTTCCCAGTGTGAGGGCAGAAGACTTCTATCATAGCTCAAGGAGTCAGAGAGGCAAATTCTCTCTTCTACTTTTTTTTTTTTTAATTCTATTCAGGCCCTTAACGTATTGGATAAAGCCCACCCACACTGGGGAAAGCAATCTGCTTTACTCAGTCTACCAATTCAAATGCATACCTCCTCTGGAATTACCCTCACAGATATAGCTAGAAATTATGTTTAGCCAAAAATCTGGGCATTCCATGATCCAGTCAAGTTAACACATGAAATTGACCATCATGTTATTTTATCAAATCTGGAAAGTTTTCAGCCAGTATTTTTTTTTTTAATACTATCTAAGCTTCATTCTCTTTCTCCTTCTGTTCTGGGACTCTAATCAGATCTTTTGTTATTATCCCACAGGACACTAAGGCTCTGTTCATTTTTTTTTCTTTTTTGCATTCTATCTTCTTTCTGTTGTTCATGTTGGTTAAATTCCATTGTTCTATTTTCAAGTTCACTTATTCTTTTCTTTTCCATCTCGAATCTACTGTTGAGCTTATGCAGTGAGTTTTTAATTCAGTTAATGTACTTTCAGTTCTATAAATTTTGTTTTGCTCTATATCTCAAATCTATTTCTTTACTAAGGTTTTCTGTTCTTTTCCCTTTATTCAAAGAATATTTATAATTTCCCATTTAAAGCATTTTTATGATTTTTGCTTTAAAATATTCACTAGATAATTCCAACAGCTGAATCAACTGCATGTTGTCCTCTGTTCATTATTTTTTCAGGCTGTGATTTTCCTGTTTTTTAGTATAATGAATGATTTTCTATTGAATCTTGGACATTTTAAGTGTTATGATAACAGATTGCAGGTTTTATTTAAATCTTCTGTTTTACTAGATTCACTTTACATAGTTTATAAAATTGAAACATAGTTGATATACAATATTATGTTATTTTCATGTGTACTACATAGTGACTTGACATTCACATACATTGTAAAATGATCACCATGATAAGTCTAGTAACTGTCTGTCCACATACCAAGTTATTACAATATTATTGACCATATTCCTTATGCTGTATATTACATCTTCATGGCTTTTATTTTATAACAGGAGGTTTGTGCTTCTTAATCACGTTCAACAGTTTCCACCTGCTTCTCTCTGGAAACCACCTGTTTGTTTGTTCTTTGTATCTATGAATCTATTTTTACTTTGTTTTGTTTTTTAGATTCCACATATAAGTGAGATCATGCAGTATTTGTCTTTTTCTGTCTAACTTATTTTACTTAGCATAATACCCTCTAGACCATCCATGTTGTTGCAAATGACAAGGTTTCATTATTTTTTATGGCTGAGTAATATTCCATTTTATATATTCATATAAAATATATCCATTTTTCACTCATCTATCAGTGTACACTTAGGTTGCTTTCCTATCTTGGCTATTGTAAATAATGCTGCAATGAACATTGGGATGCATCTATCTTTTTGAATTAGTGTTATTGTTTTCTTCAGGTAAATACCTAGAAGTGAAATTGCTGGATCATAGAGCACTTCTATTTTTAATTTTTTGAGGAAGCTCCATATTGTTTTCCATAGTGGCTATACCAATTTACATTCCCACCAACAGTGCATGAGGGTTCCTTTTCCTCCTCATCCTCGCCAACTCTTGTTATTTGTTGTCTTTTAGATGATAGCCATTCTGACAGGTGTGAGGTGGTATCTCATTGTGGTTTTGATTTACATTTCCCTGATGACTAGTGATGTTGAGGATCTTTTCAAGTGTCTGTTGACCATCTGTATGACTTCTTTGGAAAAAAGTCTATTCATGTCCTTTGCCCATTTTAATTGGGTTGTTTGTTTATTTGATGAGTCGTAGGTATTCTTTGTATGTTTTAGATATTAACCCCTTAAGAGATGCATCATTAGTAAATATCTTCTCCCATTCACTATGCTGTTTTTTTGTTTTGTTGAAAGTTCCCTTTGCTGTATAAAAGCTTTTTATTTTTATGTAGTCCCATTTGTTTATTTTTGCTTCTGTTTCCCTTGTCTGAGGAGAAAGACACCCCGAAAATTTTGCTAAGATCAATGTCAAAGAGCATATTGTCTCTGTTTTTTTCTAGGAGTTTTATTGTTTCAGGTCTTACATTTAAGTCTTTAATATATTTTGAGTTTAGTTTTGTGAGAAGGTAGTCCAGCTTGTGAGAAGGTAGTCCAATTTGATTCTTTTGCGAGTAGCTATCCAGTTCTCCCAAACCCATTATTAAAAAGGCTGTCTTTTCCCCATTGTATATTATTGCCTCCTTTGTTGTAGATTATTTGACCATATATATGTGGGTTTGTTTTGGGGCTCTCTATTTTGATCCATTATACTATGCATATGTTTTTATACCAGTATTGATCACTGTATCTTTGTAGTATAGTTTGAAATCAGGGCACATGATGCCTGCCAGCTTTGTTCTTCTTTGTTAATATTGCTTTTGTTTTTCAAGGTCTTTTGTGTTCCCACATCAATTTTAGAAATATTTTTTCTACTACTGTGAAAAATGTCTTTGGTATTTTGATAGGTATTGTACTGACTTGTGTAGTTTGGTCATTTTAACAATATTAATTCTTCTAATCCATAAGCTTGGTATATATTTCCATTTATTTTTGTCATCTTCAGTTTCTTTCATCAATGTCTTACAGTTTTCAGAGTATAAGTCTTACCTCCTTGGTTGAAATTATTCCTAGGTATTTTATTCTTTCTAATGGAATTGTAAATGGGATTGTTCTTCCTTAATTTCTCTTTCTGATAGCTATTTATAAAGAAACAACAGGTTTTTGTGTATTACTTTTGTATTGGACAACTTTACTAAATTTGTTTACTAGTTTTAATGTTTTTTGGTAGCATCCTTAGGACTATATGTATATATATATATATATAAAACTTTGCCATTTGAAAACAGTGACAGTTTCACAGCTTCCTCTTAAAATTGGAAGTTTTTTCAAGTTATTCTTGAATCACCGTAGTTTTGTCCTTTATCTAAGTGTCAGTAATGAATATTCCTTGATTTGATGAAATTAGTGTTCAAGGGAAGACATTTATTCAATCAATAAAAGTTTATGTGGCACTTCTTTCTAACAGGCAAATATTAAGGCAATAAAAACTATTACAAGAGACAAAGAAGGACACTACATAATGATCAAGGGATCAATCCAAGAAGAAGATATAACAATTGTAAATATTTATGCACCCAATATAGGAGCACCTCAATACATAAGGCAAGTGCTAACAGCCATAAAAGGGGAAATCGAAAGTAACATAATCATAGTAGGGGACTTTAACACCCCACTTTCACCAATGGACAGGTCATCCAAAATGAAAATAAATAAGGAAGCATAAGCTTTAAATGATACATTAAACAAGATGGACGTAATTGATACTTGCAGGACATTCCATCCAAAAACAACAGAATACTTTCTTCTCAAGGGCTCATGGAACATTCTCCAGGACAGATCATATCTTGGGTCACAAATCAAGCCTTATAAATTTAAGAAACTTGAAATCATACCAAGTATGTTTTCAAACCACAACACCATGAGACTAGATATCAATTACAGGGAAAAAATGTGTAAAAAGTACAAACACATGGAGGCTACAACTGCACTACTAAATAACCAAGAAATCACTGAAGAAATCAAAAAGGAAATCAAAAAATACCTGGAAACAAATGACAATGAAAACACGATGACTCAAAACCTATGGGATGCAGCAAAAGCAGTTCTAAGAGGGAAGTTTATAGCAATAGAATCCTACCTCAAGAAACAAGGAAGATTTCAAATAAACAACCGAACCCTACACCTAAAACAATTAGAGAAAGAAGAACAAAGAAACCCCAAAGTTAGCAGAAGGAAAGAAATCATAAAGATCAGATCAGAAATAAATGAAAAAAAATGAAGGAAACAATAGCAAAGATCAATAAAACTAAAAACTGGTTCTTTGAGAAGATAAACAAAATGGATAAACCATTAGCCAGACTCATCAAGAACAAAAAGGAGAAGACTCAAATCAATACAACTAGAAATGAAAAAGGAAAAGTAACAACTGACACTGCAGAAATACAAAGGATCATGAGAGATTACTATAAGCAGATATATGCCAATAAAACTGGACAACCTGGAAGAAATGGACAAATTCTTAGATAAGCACAATTTACAAGACTGAACCAGGAAGAAATAGAAAATATAAACAGACCAATCACAAACACAGAAATTGAGACTGTGATTAAAAATCTTCCAAAAAACAAAAGCCCAGGATCAGATGGCTTCACAGGCAAATTCTATCAAATAGTTAGAGAAGACGTAAAAACTATCCTTCTCAAACTCTTCCGAAATATGGAGAGGGAGAAACACTCCCAAACTCATTCTACAAGGCCACCATCACCCTGATACCAAAACCAGACAAAGATGTCACACAGAAAGAAAACTACAGGCCAATATCACTGACAAACATAGATGCAAAAATCTTCAACAAAATACTAGCAAACAGAATCCAACAGCACACAAAAAGGATCATCCACCATGATCAAGTGGGGTTTATCCCAGGAATGCAAGGATTCTTCAATATATGCAAATCAATCAATGTGATAAACCATATTAAAAAATTGAAGGGGAAAAAACATATGATAATCTCAATATATGCAGAAAAAGCTTTCGACAAAACTCAACACCCATTTATGATGAAAACCCTCCAGAAAGTAGGCACAGATAGAACTTACTTCAAAATAATAAAGGCCATATATGACAAATCCACAGCCAACATCATTCTCAATGGTGAAAAACTGAAAGCATTTCCTCTAAGATCAGGAACAAGACAAGGTTGCCCATTCTCACCACTGTTATTCAACAGAGCGTTGGAAGTTTTAGCCACAGCAGTCAGAGAAGAAAAAGAAATAAAAGGAATCCAAATCAGAAAAGAGGAAGTAAAGCTGTCATTGTTTGCAGATAACATGATACTATACATAGAGAATCCTAAAGATGCTACCAGAAAACTACTAGAGCTAATCAATGAATTTGGTAAAGTAGCAGGATACAAAATGAATGCACAGAAATCTCCTGCATTCCTATACACTAATGATGAAAAATCTCAAAGAGAATTTAAATAAACACTCCCATTTACCATTGCAACAAAAAGGATAAATTACCTAAGAATAAACCTACCTAAGGAGATGAAAGACCTGTATGCAGAAAACCATAAGACACTGATGAAAGTAATTGAAGATGATACAAACAGATGGAGAGATATACCATGTTCTTGGATTGGAAGAGTCAACATTGTGAAAATGATTCTACTACCCAAAGCAATCTACAGATTCAATGCAATCCCTATCAAACTACCACTGACATTTTTCACAGAACTAGGACAAAAAATTTCACAATTTGTATGGAAACACAAAAAAACCCAAATAGCCACAGCAATCTTGAGAAAGAAAAACAGAGCTGGAGGAATCAGGCTCCTGGACTTCAGACTATACTACAAAGCTACAGTAATCAAGACAATATGGTACTGGCACAGAAATATAGATCAATGGAACAGGGTAGAAAGTCCAGAGATAAACCCCCACACCTGTGGTCACCTTAGTTTTGATAAAGAAGGCAAGAATATACAATGGAGAAAAGACAGCCTCTTCAATAAGTGGTGCTGGGAAAACTGGACAGCTACATGTAAAAGAATGAAATTAGAGCACTCCCTAACACCACACACAAAAGTAAACTCAAAATGGATTAAAGACCTAAATGTAAGGCCAGACAGTATAAAACTCTTAGAGGAAAACATAGGAAGAACACTGTTTGACATAAATCACAGCAAGGTCCTCGTTGACCCACCCCCTAGAGAAATGGAAATAAAAACACAAATAAACAAATGGGATCTAATGAAACTTAAAAGCTTTTGCACAGCAAAGGAAAACATAAACAATGAAAAGACAACACTCAAAATTGGAGAAAATGTTTGCAAATGAAGCAACTGACAAAGGATTAATCTCCAAAACATACAAGCAGCTCATGCAGCTCAGTATCAAATGAACAAACAACCCAATCCAAAAATGGGCAGAAGACCTAAATAGACATTTCTCCAAAGAAGATATACAGTTTGCCAGAAAACACATGAAAGGATTCTCAACATCATTCATCATTAGAGAAATGTAAATCAGAAGTACCATGAGGTATCACCTCACGTCAAGCAGAATAGCCATCAGGAAATAATCTACAAACGATAAATGCTGGAGAGGTTGTTCAGAAAAGGGAACCCTCTTGCACTGTTGGTGGGAATGTAAGTTTATACTGCCACTATGGTGAACAGTATGGAGGTTCTGTAAAAAACTAAAAATAGAATTACCATATAACCCAGCAATCCCACTACTGGGCATACACCCTGAGAAAACAATAATTCAAAAAGAGTCCAGTACAGCAATGTTCATTGCAGCTTTATTTAAAATGCCAGGACATGTATGCAACCTAAGTGTCCATCGACAGATGAATGGATAAAGAAGATGTGGCACAGATATACAATGGAATATTACTCAGCCATAAAAAGAAACACAGTTGATTTATATGTAGTGAGGTGGATAGACCTAGAGTCTCTCATACAGAGTGAAGTATGTCAGAAAGAGAAAAAGAAATACCATGTGCTAACACGTATATAAGGAATCTAAAAAAAATAAGTGATTCTGGAGAACCTACAGGCAGGACAGGAATAAAGACACAGATGTAGAGAATGGAATTGAAGACACAGGGAGGGGGAAGTGTAAGCTGGCACAAAGTGATAGAGTAGCGTTGACATATATACGCTACCAAATGTAAAATAGATAGCTAGTGAGAAGCAGCCACATCGTACAGGGAGATCAGCTCGGTGCTTTGTGACCACCTAGAGGGATGGGATAGGGAGGGTCGGAGGGAGCAAGACACAAGAGGGAAGAGATATGGGGATATATGTATAACTGATTCACTTTGTTATAAAGCAGAAACTAACACAATATTGTAAAGCAATTATACTCCAATAAAGATGTTAAAAAAAAGAAGCTATAAAAAAACCTCACTATTATATTTGTAATGAGATATCATTGAGGATGCAGACTGCTATGACAAACACTTTTCCCTTTATGTTGATCCATTGGGGAAATACCTCTTGGTTTCAAAGAATTTTAGCTTTCAGAAAATGCTGTGTCTCTCCTGAGCCATAGCTTTGACTCTATATTATAAAGTTGTTGAATCTGATAATTATTTGCCTCTTTACTCAAAGAATAGACAATAGAGAGCTCAGAGCCAAATATTTGGCTCACTTCTCGCATTTCTAGAGGAATGTATGGTCTTTTAAATATAGACTGTATTGCTGGCTTTATCTCATTTTCCTACCGTGCTTTTCCTGTCATTTCTGTTTCTTCATTCATCTTATTTGTTTTTTTAATAATAAAAATAAAAGTAACGCTAACTTTTATCAACTGTCAAGAAATAATATTTTTTAACATCTTTATTGGAGTATAATTGCTTTACAATGGTGTGTTAGTTTCTGTTTTATAACAAAGTGAATCAGCTATACATATACATATATCCCCATACTCATTCCTCTTGCATCTCCCTGCCACCCTCCCTATCCCACCCCTCTAGGTGGTCACAAAGCACCAAGCTGTTCTCCCTGTGCGATGTGGCTGCTTCCCACTATCTATCTATATTATATTTGGTAGTGTATATATGTCCATGCCACTCTCTCACTTCGTCCCAGCTTACCTTTCCCCTTCTCCGTGTCCTCAAGTCTATTCTGTAGGTCTACATCTTTATTCCTGTCCTGACCGTAGGTTTTTCAGGACATTTTTTTTTTTAGATTCCATATATAGTATTTCTTTTTTCTCTTTCTGACTTACTGTTCTACATAGTGCCTGTATCAATTTACATTCCCACCAACAGTGGAAGAGGTTACCCTTTTCTCAACACCCTCTCCAGGATTTATTGTTTGTCGATATTTTTGATGGTGGACAATCTGACTGGTGTGAGGTGATACCTCATTGTAGTTTTGATTTGCATTTCCCTAATGATTAGTGGTGTTGAACATCCCTTCATGTATCTTCCGGCAATCTGTATATCTTCTTTGGAGAAATGTCTACTTAGGTCTTCTGCCCATTTTTGGATTAGGTTGTTTGTTTTTTTGATATTGAGCTGCTTGTAAATTTTGGAGATTAATCCTTTGTCCATTGCTTCATTTGCAAATATTTTCTCCCATTTTGAATGTTCTCTTTTCGTCTTCTTTATGGTTTCCTTTACTATGCAGAAGCTTTTAAGTTTCATTAGGTCCCATTTGTTTATTTTTGTTTTATTTCCATATCTCTAGAAGGTGGGTCAAAGAGGATCTTGCTGTGATTTATGTCAAAGAGTGTTCTGCCTGTTTTATTCTAAGAGTTTTATAGTGTCTGGCCTTACATTTACGTCTTTAATCCATTTTGAGTTTATTTTCCTGTATGGTGTTAGGGAGTGTTCTAACTTTGTTCTTTTACATACAGCTGTCCAGTTTTCCCAGCACCGCTTTTTGAATAGGCTGTCTTTTCTCCATTGTATATTCTTGCCTCCTTTATCAAAAATAAGGGGACCTTATGTGCATGGGTTTATGTCTGGAATTTCTATCCTATTCCTTTGATCTATGTTTCTGTTTTTGTACCAGTACCTACTGTCTTGATTACTTTAACTTTGTAGTATAGTGTGATGTCCTGGAGCCTGATTCCTCCAGATCCATTTTTCTTTCTGAAGATTGATTTGGCTCTTAAGGGTCTTTTTTGTTTCCAAGCAAATTGTGAAAATTTTTGTTCTAGTTCTGTGAAAAATGCCAGTGGTAGTTTGATAGGGATTGCATTGAATCTGTAGATTGCTTTGTGTAGTACAGTCATTTTCACAATGTTGATTCTTCCAATCCAAGAACATGGTATATCTCTCCATCTGTTTGTATCATCTTTAATTTCTTTCATCAGTATCTTATAGTTTTCTGCATACAGGTCTTTTGGCTCCTTAGGTAGGTTTATTCCTAGATATTTTATTCTTTTTGTAGCAGTGGTAAATGGGAGTGTTTCTTAAATTCTCTTTGAGAGTTTTCATCATTAGTGTATAGGAATGCAAGAGATTTCTGTGCATTCATTTTGTATCCTGCTACTTTACCAAATTCATTGTTTAGTGCTAGTAAGTTTTCTGATAGTATCTTTAGGATTCTGTAGGTATATTACCATGTGATCTGCAAACAGTGACAGCTTTACTTATTTTATTCTGGTTTGGATTCCTTTTATTTCCTCCTCTTCTCTGATTGCTGAGGCTAAAACTTCCAAAACTGTATTGAATAATAGTGGTGAGGGTGGGCAACCTTATCTTGTTCCTGAACTTAGAGAAAATGGTTTCAGTTTTTCACCATTGAGAATGATGTTGGCTTTTGGTTTCTCATATATAGCCTTTATTATGTTGAGGAAAGTTCCCTCTATGCTTACTTTCTAGAGGGTTTTTATTACAAATGGGTGTTGAATTTTGTTGAAAGCTTTTTCTGCATCTGTTGAGATGATCATATGATTTTTCTCCTTCACTTTGTTAATATGGTTTATCACATTGATTGATTTCCATATATTGAAGAATCCTTGCATTCCTGGGAAAAACTGCACTTGATTATATTTTTCGATCCTTTAATGTGCTGTGGAATGTGTTTATTAGTATTTTGTTGAGGATTTTTCATCTATGTTCATCAGTGATATTGGCCTGTAGTTTTCTTTCATTGTGACATGTTTCAGGGTGGTGGTGGCCTCGTAGAATGAGTTTCGGAGTGTTCCTCCCTCTGCTGTATTTTGGAAGAGTCTGAGAAGAATAAGTGTTAACTATTCTGTAAATGTTTGATAGAATTTGCCTGTGAAACAATCTGGTCCTGGACTTTGGTTTGTTAGAAAATTTTCAATCATAGTCTCAATGTCAGTGCTTGTGATTGGTCTGTTTATATTTTCCATTTCTTCCTGGTTCAGTCTCAGAAGGTTGTGCATTTCTAAGAATTTGTCCATTTCTTCCAGGTTGTACATTTTATTGACATAGAGTTGCTTGTAGTAATCTCTCATGATCCTGTGTATTTCTGCAGTGTCAGTTGTTACTTCTCCTTTTTCATTTCTAATTCTATTGATTTGAGTCTTCTTCCTTTTTTCTCAATGAGTCTGGCTAATGGTTTTCATTGTGATATTTTTCTAGGTATTCTTTGATCTCCTCTTTGATTTCTTCAGTGATCTCTTGGTTATTTTAGTCGTGTATTGTTTAGCCTCCTTATGTTTGTATTTTTCACAGACTTTTTTCCTGTATTTGATATCTAGTCTCATAGCTTTGTGGTCAGAAAAGATACTTGATATGATTTTAATTTTTTAAAATTTACCAAGGCTGATTTGTGACCCAAGATATGATCTATCCTGGAGAATGTTCCATGAGTACTTGAGAAGGAAGTTTATTATGTTGTTTTTGGATGGAATGTCCTATAAATGTCAGTTAAGTTCATCTTTTTTAATGTATCATGTAAAGCTTGTGTTTCCTTATTTTCATTTTGGATGATATGTCCATTGGTGAAAGTGGGGTGTTAAAGTCCCCTACTATGATTGTGTTACTGTTGATTTCCCCTTTTATGGCTGTTAGTATTTGCCTTATGTATTGAGGTGCTCCTATGTTGGGTGCACAAATATTTATAATTGTTGGGCTTCCCTGGTGGAGCAGTGGTTGAGAGTCTGCCTGCCGATGCAGGCGACATGGGTTCATGCCCCAGTTCAGGAAGATCCCACATGCTGTGGAGCTGCTGGGCCCGGGAGCCATGGCCGCTGAGCCTGCGCGTCCGGACCTGTGCTCCGCAAGGGGAGAGGCCACAACAGTGAGAGGCCCGCATACTGAAAGAAAAAAAAAAAAAACAACGAAATATATTTTAGTGGTGTTAGTCTACCTCAGTAATGGTAATCTAGTGAAGGTAATTGGTTCTTTGATGATTAAGCCTCTTACAGAGACCTTAGGCCATTTACTTCACATAAATGATTTGTGAATATAACTGTACCTGTAAATAAATATGTTTTGAGAGATTTGGTGAGAACATATACCTTTTAGATACCAGCATCTACTAGAGAAAGTACTTTATTGTGTTTTATACATCTTATCTGCTAGTTATGAACTTACCTCTTCCTCCTAATAACCATGAGATGAAAATGTGATTATTAAGGATTGCAATTAGTTGAGTTTTGGCTAATCAATGTTTTGTTGTGTTATGGTTGTTGTTATTTTTGTAGTGATTGAAAGAGAACTGGTTTAGAACTGAACTCAGGTTCAGAAGACCTGTGTTATAGTCCCAATTTTGTATTTTACTAGCCACGTGACCTGGGAAGATTACTTAAACTTGGTTAGTCTCAGTAACTGCTAACTAAGTAAACTTGGTTAGTTTAAAAAGTAAATAGATATATCTGGAAAATGGGCAAAAATAAATGTATTAGTGTTCATTGCTTTACCTAAAAAGTTTGTTGAGAGGGCTAAATAAGATGATATATATATAAACCCTATATAATTTATAAAGTATTATGTAATTATAAGGCACTAATTATTAACAATTAAAATAATGAAAATAATAAGATGCAAGTATTTTATCCACAACAGTTTCAAAGAGAATTCCAGGGCATTTGTTAATGTCTCTTTTCCTTCATATAAGCTCATGAGAATCAGCCAACAATATTTATATTCATTTAACTATTTTTTGAAATAAAAAAGCATTTAATTTTTATCTGTATTTTGCTTGGAGAAAATAAATGATGTTTTATTTAAAGAAATAAAATTCCAAGTATAGGTGTTGAGAAGGAGACGAGTTGACATTTCTACTTAATGTGCTTATATACCTGTAAGCACAAAAAGAAAATTAACTGCTCTCTTGTGCCTAATCACTGAACATATAGTACTGTAATTTGGAAATCTGGAAGCACTAGGAGTGTGTAGAAACAGAAATCTGTTATCTGGCAATTTCAAAAAATGTTTTTTTTATTTCTTTTCTTTACACTTTGGACATAAAATAATACGTATTTATTAGATAATTTGAGTATTAGAAGGTCTCTGAAATTAGGAAAAATATCATATGGAAGCTAAATTTTCTATGTAGCTAAGTGGCTTATTAGTTTACATAATATGCCTGTAGATAGCATGAGAAGGAGTATTGCATAGGCTCTAGAGGGTGGAGAATCCAGTTGAGAAACTAGCTCCACCACTTACAAACTGAATGAATTTGGGCAGAGGCTCCTATATTAGTTTCCTCTGGGTGCTTATAACAAATTACCACGAGCTCCATGGCTTAAAACAACATAAATTTATTCTCTCACTCTTCTGGAGGCTGGTGGTCTGAAATCAGTGTCACTGGGCTGCAATCAAGGTGTTGGAAGGGCTGTGTGCCTTCCTGGAGGCTGTAAGTGAGAATTGGTTCCTTGACTCTTCTAGCTTCTGGTGACTGTCACCATTCCTTGGCTTGTGTCTGCATCACTCAGATCTCAGCCTCTGCGGCCACATTGTCTTCTCTTCTGTCTGTTCCAAATCTCTCTCTGCCTCCCTCTTATGAGGACACTTGTGATTAAATTTAGAGCCCACCTGGATATGCCAGGATATTCACCCCTTCTAAAGGTCATTGAGATCCTAATCACATCTTCAAAGATCCTGTTTCTGTATAAGGTAACACTTACATATAGCAGGACATCGTTGGGGAGATCATTTTTCAGACCGCTACAGTACTTAAACCTGTCTGAGTTTCATTGTCTTCATCTCAACAATAGCGAAGTTAGTAAGCACCCACTCATAGGTCCATGGGAAATATTAAAGTAATGGAACAATTTGTGTAAGTTGCCTAGCCATGCATGATATATATATATATATATATATATATATATATATATATATATATATATACACTACTATTATCATAGCACAAAGCCTCCATTCCACATAATTTCTAAAACAGAGCATATTCAGAACCAAGTTTGTATTCTTGTTATGGCTGAACACAGAAAAAGTAACAGGAAAAAGAGAAAGGAGGCAGTAAAATGGTATTTTCAGTATCCCTTAAATCCCTGAACATAGTTGCCTGTTCTCCCACAAATTATATTGAATTCAGTTGCTAATACTCCCTTAAATCCCTGAACATAGTTGCCTGTTCTCCCACAAATTATATTGAATTCAGTTGCTAATACTGAAGATAATGGACATAACATATCAAGACATGTTTTTCTTCTGGCTACAAATACCATTGACAAATGTGTATCTCATTGGGTACAGAGTCTTGAATCTGTATTGTCTGCTTTTAAAAAAATAATAAATATTGCAAATTTTTGAATAACTTTAGATTTATAGAAAAGTTTAAACAATAGTACAAAGGGTCCCCATATATCTCATATTCTTTTCCCTCTATTGTTAACATCTTATAGTACTATTGATACATTTGTCAAAACTAAGGAAACTGTTTTGATATAATATTATTACCTAAAAATCCCTACTTTATTTGAATTTTCTTAGGTTTTTCACTAGCATCCGTTTTGTTTCAGGAATCCATATAGGATACGCTATTACATTTAGTCATCATATCACTTAGGCTTCTCTTGACTGTGATAGTTTCTCAGACTCTCCTTGTTGTGATGACATTGACAGTTTGAGTACTGGTCAGGTATTTTGTAGAATATTCATCAATTTGGGATTGTCTCATGTTTTTCTCATGATTAGACTAGGATTGTAGGTTTTGGAGAAGACCACAGAGGTAAAGTACCATTTTTATCACATCATCTCAATGGTACATGCATCAACATGACTTATCACTGATGATAATCACCTCAGTCACCTGGTTCAGGCAGCATGTGTCAGGTTTGACCACTGTAAAGTTACTGTTATTCTTCCTGCCTTTTCATATTGTACTTTTTGGAAGAAAAACACTACATACCATCTACATTTTGAAAAATTGTGATAAAATACATATAACAGAATTTGCCATCTTAAACATTTAAGTGTACAGCTGTGTTAAATATTTTCACAGTGTTGTGCAACCAATTTCCAGAACATTTGCAAAACTGAAACTGTATAACCATTAAACAACAACTCCTCATTTCCGTCTCCTCTGAGCCTCTGGCATCGACAATTCTACTTTTTTTTTTTTTTACACAGCAGGTTTTTTTAGTCATCAATTTTATACACATCAGTGGATACATGTCACTCCCAATCACCCAATTCATCCCCCCACACCCCCACACCCCGCCGCATTCCCCCCTTGGTGTCCATACGTTTGTTCTCTACATCTATGTCTCAATTTCTCCCAGGAAACCGGTTCATCTGTACCATTTTTCTAGGTTCCACATACATGTGTTAATATATGATATTTGTTTTTTTCTCTATCTGACTTACTTCATTCTGTATGACAGTCTCTAGATCCATCCATGTCTCTATAAATGACCCAATTTCGTTCCTTTTTATGGCTGAGTAATATTCCATTATATATATGTACCACATCTTCTTTATCCATTCATCTGTCAATGGGCATTTAGGTTGCTTCCATGACATGACTATTGTAAATAGTGCTGCAATGAACATTGGTGTGCATGCGTCTTTTGGAATTATGGTTTTCTCTGGGTATATGCCCAGTAGTGGGATTGCTGGGTTATATTGTGATTCTATTTTTAGTTTTTAAGGAACCTCCATAGTGTTCTCCATAGTGGCTGTATCAATTTACATTCCCACCAACAGTGCAAGATGGTTCCCTTTTCTCCACACCCTCTCCAGCATTAGTTGTTTGTAGATTTTCTGATGATGCCCATTCTAACTGGTGTGAGGTGATACCTCATTGTAGTTTTGATTTGCATTTCTCTAATAATTAGTGATGTTGAGCAGCTTTTCATGTGCCTCTTGGCCATCTGTATATCTTCTTTGGAGAAATGTCTATTTATATCTTCTTCCCATTTTTGGATTGGGTTGTTTTTTTTTTTTAATATTGACCTGCATGAGCTGTTTATATATTTTGGAGATTAATCCTTTGTCCGTTGATTCGTTTGCAAATATTTTCTCCCATTTTGAGGTTTGTCTTTTCGTCTTATTTATGGTTTCCTTTGCTGTGCAAAAGCTTTTAAGCTTTATTAGGTCCCGTTTATTTATTTTTGTTTTTATTTCCATTACTATAGGAGGTGGATCAAAAAATATCTTGCTGTGATTTATGCGAAAGCGAGTTCTTCCTATGTTTTCCTCTCAGAGTTTTATAGTGTCCAGTCTTATATTTAGGTATCTAACCCATTTTGAGTTTATTTTTGTGTATGGTGTTAGGGAGTGTTCTAATTTCATTCTTTAACATGTAGCTGTCCAGTTTTCCCAGCACCATTTATTGAAGAGACTGTCTTTTCTCCATTGTATATCCTTGCCTCCTTTGTCATAGATTAGTTGACCATAGCTGTGTGGGTTTATCTCTGGGCATTCTATATTATTCCATTGATCTATATTTCTGTTTTTGTGCCAGTACCATATTGTCTTGATTACTGTAGCTTTGTAGTATAGTCTGAAGTCAGGGAGTCTGATTTCTCCAGCTCCGTTTCTTTCCCTCAAGACTGCTTTGGCTATTCAGGGTCTTTTGTCTCTCCATACGAATTTTAAGAATTTTTGTTCCAGTTCTGTAAAAAAATGCCATTAGTAATTTGTTAGGGATTGCATTGAATCTGTAGATTGCTTTGGGTAGTATAGTCATTTTCAGAATATTGATTCTTCCAATCCAAGGACATGGTATATCTCTTCATCTGTTGGTATCATCTTTAATTTCTTTCATCGGTGTCTTATAATTTTCTGCATACAGGTCTTTTTTCTCCCTTGGTAGGTTTATTCCTAGGTATTTTATTCTTTTTGTTGCAATGGTAAATGGGAGTGTTTCCTTAATTTATCTTTCAGATATTACATCATTAGTGTATAGAAATGCAAGAGACTTCTGTGCATTAATTTTGTATCCTGCAACTTTACCAAATTCATTGATTAGCTCTAGTAGTTTTCTGGTGGCATCAGTAGGATTCTCTAAGTATAGTATCATGTCATCTGCAAACAGTGACAGTTTTACTTCTTTTTTTCCTATTTGGATTCCTTTTATTTATTTTTCTTCTCTGATTGCCATGTCTAGTACTTACAAATCTATGTTGAATAATAGTGGTGAGAGTGAACATACTTGTCTTGTTCCTGATGTTAGAAGAAATGCTTTGTTTTTCACCATTGAGAATGATGTTTGCTGTGGTTTGTCATATATGGCCTTTATTATGTTGAGGAGGTTCCCTCTATGCCCACATTCTGGCGAGTTTTTATCATAATTGGGTGTTGAATTTTGTCAAAAGCTTTTTCTGCATCTATTGAGATGATCATATGGCTTTTATTCTTCAGTTTGTTAATATGGTATATTACATTGATTGATTTGCATATATTGAAGAATCCTTGCATCCCTGGGATAAATCCCAATTGATCATGGTGTATGATCCTTTTAATGTGTTGTTGGATTCTGTTTGCTAGTATTTTGCTGAGGATTTTTGCATATATATTCATCAGTGATATTGGTCTATAATTTTTTTTTGTAGTATCTTTGTGTGGTTTTGGTATCAGGGTGATGGTGACCTCATAGAATGAGTTTGGGAGAGTTCCTTGCTCTGCAATTTTTGTGAAGAGTTTGAGAAGTTTGGGTGTTAGCTCTTCTCTAAATGTTTGATAAAATTCACCTGTGAAGCCATCTGGTCCTGGACTTCTGTTTGTTGGAAGAATTTTAATCACAGTTTCAATTTCATTACTTGTGATTGGTCTGTTCATATTTTCTATTAATTCCTGGTTCAGTCTTGGAACATTATACCTTTCTAAGAATTTGTCCATTTCTTCCTGGTTGTCCATTTTATTGGCAAAGTGTTGCTTGTAGTAGTCTCTCAGGATGCTTTGTATTTCTGCAGTGTCTGTTGTAACTTCTTTTACATTTCTAATTTTATTGACTTGAGTCCTCTCCCTCCTTTTCTTGATGAGTCTGGCTAATGGTTTATCAAATTTGTTTATCTTCTCAAAGAACCAGCTTTTAGTTTTATTGATCTTTGCTATTGTTTTCTTTGTTTCTATTTCATTTATTTCTGCTCTGATCTTTATGATTTCTTTCCTTCTGCTAACTTTGGGTTTTGTTTGTTCTTCTTTCTCTAGCTCCTATAGGTGTAAGGTTAAATTGTTTATTTGAGATTTTTCTTGTTTCTTGATGTAGGCTTGTATAGCTATAAACTTCCCCCTTCGAACTTCTTTTGCCGCATCTCATAGGTTTTGGGTCATTATGTTTTCATTGTCATTTGTCTCTAGGTATTTTTTGATTTCCTCTTTGATTCCTTCAGTGGTATCTTAGTTATTTAGTAACATATTGTTTAGCCTCCATGTGTTTGTGTTTTTTACATTTTTTTCCCTGTAATTGATTTCTAATCTTATAGCGTCGTGGTCATAAAAGATGCTTGATATGATATCAATGTTCTTAAATTTACTGAGGCTTGATTTGTGACCCACGATGTGATCTATCCTGGAGAATGTTCTTTGCGCACTTGAGAAGAAAGTTTAATCTGCTATTTTTGGATGGAATGTCCTATAAATATCAATTAAATCTATCAGGTCTATTGTGTTATTTAAAGCTCGTGTTTCCTTATTAATTTTCTCTTTGGAGGATCTGTCCATTAGTGTAAGTAAGGTGTTAAAGTCCCCCACTATTATTGAGTTACTATTGATTTCCTCTTTTATACCTGTCAGCAGTTGCATTATGTATTGAGGTGCTCCTATTTTGGGTGCATATATATTTATAATTGGTATATCTTCTTCTTGGATTGATCCCTTGATCATTATGTAGTGTCTTTCATTGTCTCTTGTAACATTCTTTATTTTAAAGTCTATGATATGAGTATTGCTACTCCAGCTTTCTTTTGATTTCCATTTGCATGGAATATCTTTCTCCATCCCCTCACTTTCAGTCTATATGTGTCCCTAGGTCTGAAGTTGGTCTCTTGTAGACAGCATATATGAGTCTTGTCTTCTTCTTCTTTTTTTTCCGTATGCGGGCCTCTCACTGCTGTGGCCTCTCCTGTTGTGAAGCACAGGCTCAGCGGCCATGACTCATGGACCCAGCCGCTCTGCAGCATGTGGGATCTTCCCGGACTGGGGCACGAACCCACGTCCCCTGCATTGGCAGGCAGACTCTCAACCACTGCCCCACCAGGGAAGCCCTGAATCTTGTTTTTGTATCCATTCAGCAAGCCTGTGTCTTTTGGTTGGAGCATTTAATCCATTCATGTTTGCGATAATTATCGATATGTATGTTCCTATTACCATTTTCTTAATTGCTTTGGGTTTGTTTTTGTAGGTCCTTTTCTTCTCTTGTGTTTCCCACTTATAAAAGTTCCTTTAGCATTTGTTGTAGAGTTGGTTTGGTGGTGCTGAATTCTCTTAGCTTTCGCTTGTCTGTAAAACTTTTGATTTCTCCATCAAATCTGAATGCGGTCCTTGCTGAGTAGAGTAATCTTGATTTTAGGTTCTTCCGTTTCATCACTTTGAGTATATCATGACACTCCCTTCTGGCTTGTAGAGTTTCTGCTGAGAAATCAGCTGTTAACCTTATGGGAGTTCCCTTGTATGTTATTTGTCATTTTTCCCTTGCTGCTTTCAATAATTTTTCTTTGTCTTTAATTTTTGCCAGTTTGATTGCTATATGTCTTGGTATGTTTCTCCTTGGGTTTATCCTATATGGGACTCTCTGCACTTCCTGGACTTGGGTGGCTGTTTTCTTTCCCATGTTAGGGAAGTTTTTGACTATAATCTCTTCAAATATTTTCTCGGGTCCTTTCTCTCTCTCTTCTCCTTCTGGGTCCTCTATAATGTGAATGTTGTTGCGTTTAATTGTTGTCCCAGAGGTTTCTTAGGCTGTCTTGTTTTCTTTTCATTCTTTTTTCTTTATTCTGTTCCACAGCAGTGAATTCCACCATTCTGTCTTGCAGCTCACTTATCTGTTCTTCTGCATCAGTTTTTCTGCTATTCATTACTTCTAATGTATTTTTCATTTCAGTTATTTTATTGTTCATCTCTGTTTGTTCTTTAATTCTTCTAGGTCTTTGTTAAACATTTCTTGCATCTTCTCCATCTTTGCCACCATTCTTTTTCCAAGGTCCTGGATCATCTTCACTATCATTATTCTGAATTCTTTTTCTGGGAGGTTGCCTATCTCCACTACATTTAGTTGTTTTTCTTGGGTTATATCTTATTCCTTCATCTGGTACATAGCCCTCTGCCTTTTCATCTTGTCTATCTTCCTGTGAATGTGTTTTGTTTTGTTTTTTTTTTTCCACTGGCTGCACCATTCTACTTTCTGTTTATATGAGTTTGACTACACTTGACCCTTCATATAAGTGAAGTCATAGAATGTTTACCCTTTTGTGTGTGGCTTATTTCACTTAGCGTAATGTCCTCTGGGTTCATCCATGTTGTTGTGAATGGCAGTATTTCCTTCCTTTTTAAAGCTGAATAATATTCCATTATATGGATTTACCACATTTTGTTTATCCATATATCTGTTGATAGACATTTGAGTTGCTTCTATCTTTTGGCTATTGTCAGTAGTGCTGCTTCTATGCCATAGGTTGTGCCACTCATACTTAAGGAGTGGGACATTATGTTCACCCATCTTTATCACAGAATGTCTACATAAATGGTTTGGAATACTCCATTAAAGATTTTTTTAACTCAATTATTTAATCATTCATTTATATCAGTGTGGATTCATGGATATTAATTTTATACTTTGGGTTATAGTCCAGTATTTTTTTTTTTTGGCTCAAATTGTTCTAGTTTTAGCCATTGAGCATCCTTTCAGTTGGCTTCTGCATTGATATGATGAACTCCTATTGTTTTATTTTTTGTGCACTTTTTTACTTCTGGCAGTATAAGGTGCTCTAAGTTCATTTTACATATTCCAGTCTCTAGTACTAGAATCAGCCTTTTCTCCAAGGAGTCTTGGTTCCTTTCATTGGATAATGGCACAGAAATTAGTATCTGGACACTAGGTATGCTTGTTGCTACTGGGGTGTTGTTGCTTCTAGGTCTTCTCAGTGTACAGAGAGAACTTGGAAATATATCTGTTTATACAAACCCCTGTATACACATGTACTGATAATTATTTGTAATTTATTGATCAGTATCTATAGTAATCTAAACATGAGCTTATTCTGTCTCTAACTCTATTTGAGTATAATATGATTCATTCTAGCTTTCCCCTTTGGTTTATCTGTAAACTGCCATTCCAACAGTGAAAAGCCTGACTTGCACCATCCACTGTTTACTTGTTTATGGAATCCCAGTATACACGTGTAGCAATTTCAGAATTGTTAACATGTATGCCTAAAGGAAACAACTTAATCAACTCAATCAAGAGTACAGTGCTGTGTCTTTTGCCTTTAGTCTTATTCTCTACTCATTTAAAAAGTTACTAAGGTAAGCACGTTTCCCCCATCTCCTTCAGTGAGGTTTCATACATTCCATAATACACTTAGAGTATTTTGTCACATTCTGCATTTCATCCTGGGATCTGCTGAATTCCTAGATGATATTTTAAATATCTACATACATTAATGTTTCTTCTTTGTATTGTAAATTTCTACAGGTTTTGACAAACATGTAGTGTCATGTATCTACCAGTACAATATCATACAAAATAGTTTCATTCTTTGGTTTCTGATCTTAAATAAGTTATAAACTAATGTCATTCTTTTTTTATGTTTCTTTTAAATTTTTTATTTATTTATTTATTCTTTAATATACTTAAAATGTATTTTTTAATTTAATTTTTATGTTATATTGGGGTATAGTTGATTTACAATGTTGTTAGTTTCGGGTGTACAGCAAAGTGGTTCAGTTAAACATATACATATATCCATTCTTTTTCAGATTCTTTTCTCATATAGGTTATTACAGAATATTGAGTAGAGATACCTGTGCTATACAGTAGGTCCTTGTTGATTATCTATTTATATATAGTAGTGTGTATATGATAATCCCAAACTCCTAAATTATCCCCCACCTTTCCCCTTTGGTAAGCATAAGTTCGTTTTTGCAGCCTGTGAGTTTGTTTCTGTTTCGTAAACCAGTTCATTTGTATCAGCTTTTTAGATTCCTCTAGGTCCATCCATGTTGCTTCACATGGTATTATTTCATTCTTTTTAACGGCTGAGTAATATTCCATTGTATATATGTACCACATCTTCTGTATCCATTCCTCTGTTGATGGTCATTTAGGTTCCTTCCATGTCTTGGCTATTTGTAAATAGGGCTGCAATGAACATTGGGGTGCATGTATGTTTTTGAATTATGGTTTTCTCCGGATACGTACCCAGGAGTGGGATTGCTGAATTATATGGTAGTTCTATTTTAAGTTTTTTAAGGAACTTCCATACTGTTCTCCATAGTGGTTTTACCAATTTACATCCCCACCAACAGTGTAGTAGGGTTCACTTTTCTCCACACCCTCTCCAGAATTTATTGTTTGTAGAGTTTTTGATGATGGGCATTCTGACTGGGGTAAGGTGATACCTCACTGTAGTTTTAATTTGCATTTCTCTAAAAATTAGCAATGTTGAGCATCTTTTCATATGCTTTTTGGCCATCTGTATGTCTTCTTTGGAGAAATGTCTTTTTGGATATTCTGCCCATTTTTTGATTTTTTTTTTTTTATATAGAACTGCATGAGCTGTTTGAATATTTTGGAGGTTAATACCTTGTTGGTCACTTTCTTTGCAAATATTTTTCCCATTCTGTGGGTTGTCTTTGTTTATTGTTAGCTTTTCTGTGCAAAAACTTTTAAGTTTAATGAGGTCTCATTTGTTTATTTTATGTTTTTATTTTCACTACTCTAGGAGGTGGAACCAAAATGATACTGCTGTGATTTATGTCAAAGAGTGTTCTGCTTATGTTTTCCTCTAAGCGTTTTATAGTATCCAGTCTTACATTTAGGTCTTTAATCCACTTTGAGCTTTTTTTTGTGTGTGTGTGTGTATAGTGTTAGAGAATGTTGTAATTTCATTCTTTTAAATGTAGCAATCCAGTTTTCCCAGCACCTCTCATTGAAGAGACTGTCTTTTCTCCGTTGTGTATTCTTGCCTCCTTTGTCATAGATAAACTGACCATAGGTGCATGGTTTTATTTCTGGGCTTTCTGTCCTATTCCATTGATCTATATTTCTGTTTTTGTGCCAGTATCATACTGGTTTAATTACCTTAGCTTTGTAGTATAGCTTAAAGTCAGGGAGACTGAAGTCAGAGTCATCCATCTCTGTTTTTCTTTCTCAAGATTGCTTTGCCTATTCAGGGTCCTTTGTGTTTCCATACAAATTAAATATTTTTTTGTTCTAGATCTGTGAAAAATGCCATTGGTAATTTGATAGGGATTGCATTGAATCTGTAAATTGCCTTGGGTAGTATAGTCATTTTGTCCATATTGATTATTCCAATCTAGAACATGGTATATCTTTTCATCTGTTTGTGTCACCTTCGATTTCTTTCATCAACATCTTATAGTTTTCAGAGTACACGTGTTTTGCCTCCTTAGGTTTGTTTATTCCTAGGTATTTTATTCTTTTTGATGCAGTGGTAAATGGGATTGTTTCCTTAATTTCTCTTTCTGATCTTTCATTGTTGGTCTATAGAAATGCAACAGATTTCTGTGTATTATTTTTTTATCCTGCTACCTTACCGAATTCATTGATGAGCTCTAGTAGTTTTCTGGTAACATGTTTAGGATTTCCTATGTATAGTATCATCTCATCTGCAAACAGTGACAGTTTTACTTCTTTTCCAATTTGGATGCTTTTATTTCTTTGTCTTCTCTGATTGCCATGGCTAGGACTTCCAATACTATGTTGAATAAAAGTGGCAAGAGAGAAGGTAGGAGATGGTAAAGCTGAAGGATCATCAGCAATAAAAGACAGAGGGCAAGCTGCAATTTCACTCACGCCTTATGTGATTGGACATATGAACACACATTTGCATCTTTGAATGTTTGCAACTTGAAGGTTTGTATGTAGGGGATGTACTGTACAAGATTGTTTTAAGTTGCTGGTCTCTTAATTTCAAATGCATTTCCAATATCTTGCATTTGTACTTTCTTCCTTTCATAATTACTGGGTTTGACTTCATATTTGTGTGTGGATGATTTCCTACATTTACTGTATGTTTGCCTTTACCAGTGAGCTTTCCCATGTCCCTGGGAACCCTATAATGCAAATGTTGGTGTGTTTAATGTTGTACCAGAGGTCTCTTAGACTGTCCTCTTTTCTTTTCCTTCTTTTTTCTTTATTATGTTCTGTGGCAGTTATTTCCACCAATCTGTCTTCCAGCTCACATATTCGTTCTTCTGCCTCATTTTTTCTGCTATTGATTCTTTCCAGTGTATTTTTCATTTCAATTTTCGTATTGTTTATCTCTGTTTGTTCATGCATTAAATCTTGTAGCTCTTTGTTAAACACTTCTTGTATCTTCAAAATCTGTACCTCCATTCTTTTCCTGAGATCTTGGGTCATCCTTACTATCATTATTCTGTATTCTTTTCCCAGCAGGTTGCCTATCTCCACTTCACTTAGTTGTTCTTCTGGGGTTTTTTCTTCTTCCTTTGTCTGGAATATATTTTTCTGCCTTCTCATTTTTTCTGAATTTCTGTTTGTATTCTCCATTCTACCTTCTGCAGGATTGTAGTTCCTCTTGCTTCTGGTGCCTGCCCCCTGGTGGATGAGGTTGGCCCAGGGGCTTGCACAGGTTTCCCAGTGGGGAGGAACTGTGTTCTGCCCACTGGTATGTGGTCTTGTCCCTCTGGTAGTCAGGACTGTGTCCAGGAGTGTGTTTATAGGTGGCTGTTGAGCTTAGTATGGCTTTAGCCACCCTGTCTGTTGATGCATAGGGTTGTGTTCCCACCTTGTTGGTTCTTTGGCCTGAGGCATTCCAGCACTGGAGCCTGCAGGCTGTTGAGTGGGGCCAGGCCTCAGTGCCAAAATGACGACCTCTGTGAGAGCTCACACTGATGAATATTCCCAAGGACCTCAGCTACCACTGTCCTTGCCCCCACAGTGAGCCACAGCTGACCCCCGCCTCCCCAGGAGACTCTCCAAGACACGCAGGTAGGTCTGCTCATGCTCCTATGGAGTCACTGCTTTACCCTGGGTCCCAGTGCATGTGAAAACTTGTGTGTGTACTCCGAGTGGAGTCTCTCTTTCCCCACAGCCTGTAGAACTCCTGCTCTGAAGCCTCACTGACCTTCAGAGCCAAATGCTATAGGCACTCCTCCTCCAATGCCAGACCCCAGACTGCGGAGCATGATGTGGGACTCAGAACTCTCACTCTTGTGAGAGAACGTCTGTGATATAATTATTTTCCTGTTTGTGGGTCGCCCACCTGGCAGGTATGGGATTTGATTATATCACAGAAGTGCCCCTTTTACCATGTTGTTGTGGCTTCTTCTTTGTCTTTGGATGTAGAATATCTTTTTTGGTAGGTTTCAGTCTTTTTTGTCAATTGTTGTTCAGCAGTTAGTTGTGATTTTGGCGTTTTTGTGAGAAGAGGTGAGCTCAAGTCCTTCTACTCCACCATCTTGTCTCCTCCCTCCATTCTTCTTTCTTAAAATTTTGATGAGAAGTATGGAACCTAATATCTTGTGTCCTAAGTGTTTTTTGAGTTAGGCTGTTATATAAGTACTAATAAGAATATGACATTTATGTTTTACAGGTCCTTCATATATATTATCTCAAACGAGTCTTTAAAGAGTCCTAGGAGTGAGATAGAATATTAGTGTCCTCATTTCACATAAAACCGAGGCTTTGAAAAGTTTGAGAAGGTTTCAAAATTATACAGCTTAAAATAAGAGGGGCTGAGAAAATCAGATCTTCTAGATCCAAGACTAAGCCTCTTCTCCCTGTGTCACACTGCCTATTGCTATTATCGTATTTATAAAATTATTTTGTAAAATTATTTGTATCATACTGTATGTGGTACCACTATTTGGGGGAAGATATAGAAATTGTGCTCTCTGGATTTGGTTTCTATGATCTTATCTACTACCCTTCTCTAACCTGGTTAACAGTTCTATATACAAAGCCTGTTTAAATAGGTCAGATTCCAGCACAGCTTTGTGAAATCAGGCCCTAAACAATTAATTTATAGCAATTAAAATGAGTGTCTGATGTAAAGGGGAATAGGTTAACTACTTCTTAGAGCAATGTCAAATTATAATATTAGTGTTTTGCCATTGCCTCGTGATATTCCCATAACAATATTTTTAGAATCTTTAGACTACAGTTGAAAATTCTAGCAAATTATTGGCCAAAAATTTGATGTGAACTGGAATAAAAAGCATGAGATTTTTAAAAGGAAAATAATGAACATTAGAGGATATTAAGATATTATTTCACAGTGCTATAGAAAAGACGGGGATTTTAGACTGAATTTGAATACAGTGTCCCAAGATCAATTCTCCCCCTAGAATTTCCCTTATGACTTTGAAACATATGTTTTCTGCTGATGCATAAGATGACTTTCTGAATTCAAGAAACATATTTGTTGCTGGTTGTCAAGTGCAGCAGTCATTAGTGCTGCTTACTGGCTCTTTCCTCCCAGGCAAATGGGAAGATTGTTATTTTCTTGGCTTCTTTGTGATTCGGTGTGGCCTGAAGACCAGCTTTGCCAGAGGATTGTGAGTGGACATAGCAAGTCTCCATTCTGATCCCAACATTTAATTTTTGTGTGAAACCCTTTAATTATTTCTGTTTTTTTCTGGCATGGTAACCAGTAAAATTCATGACATTGGCTGCTCTGTAAATTCTGAGTGATTATGATGAAAAGATCTTCACTGTGGATCAGTGTGAGGTATAAATAAATCTCTGTTGTTTTAAACCTGTACCTACAACATAATCCAGGTGATTTTGACTGATAAACACATCAGCCATCCAAGCAACATACCATTCAATTGTATGACATGAAGATTCATTTATATATTCATTCCTTCACTCAGTACACTTCTTTTTTATCAGCAGACGCTGTGCTAAGCTCTAATTTGCAAAGCTCAGAAAGACACTGTGGCTATTCTCAAGTAGCTAGCTAATAGTTTGGTGGGAGAGATATGAGTAAACAAGTATATTCAACCTAACACGGAAAGAAATAAAAACCTGTTTGCAAAGTGCTATGGGAACAGATTAAGGAACAGTTAACAACTTGAGCCAGAGATAAAGGAAATCGTCACAGAGAAAGTGATATTTGAATTGTATCTTGAAAGATGAGTAGGATTTGGCCATGTGAACATAAGTGGGATAAGAAGTATTCCAGGCAAAGGGACAATTCTATGAGAAAGATATGAAAGATCATATAATTACAAGAAAAAGTAAGTATTTTTTTTTCTTTCCAGTATTAAGAACCATTTTATAATTCCAAGCTAGAGTTCATATTAATACTTTTTTTTTAAACATCTTTATTGGAGTATAATTGCTTTACAATGATGTGTTAGTTTCTGCTTTATAACAAAGTGAATCATTTATACATATGTCACCATATCTCTTTCCTCTTGTGTCTCCCGCCCTCCCACCCTCCCTATCCCACCCCTCTAGGTGGTCACAAAGCCCCAAGCTGATCTCCCTGTGCTCTGCGGCTGCTTCCCACTAGCTATTTTACATTTGGTAGTGTATATATGACCATGCCACTTTCTCACTTTGTCCCAGCTTACCCTTCCTACCCCTTGTATCTTCAAGTCCATTCTCAAGTAGGTCCGTGTCTTTAGGTCTGTGTCTTTACTCCTGTCTTGCCCCTAGGTTCTTCATGACCATTTTTTTTTTTTTTTAGATTCCATATATATGTGTTAGCATATGGTATTTGTTTTTCTCTTTCTGACTTACTTCACTCTGTATGACAAATCTAGATCCATCCGCCTCACTACAACTAACTCAATGTTGTTTCTTTTTATGGCTGAGTAATATTCCATTATATATATGTGCCACATCTTCTTTATCCATTCATCTATTGATGGACACTTAGGTTGCTTCCATGTCCTCGCTACTGTAAATAGAGTGGCAGTGAAGATTTTGGTACATGACTCTTTTTGAATTATGGTTTTCTCAGGGAAGATGCCCAGTACTGGAATTGCTTGGTCGTATGGTAGTTCTATTTTTAGTATTTTAAGGAACATCCATACTGTTCTCCATAGTGGCTGTATCAATTTACATTCCCACCAACAGTGCAAGAGTGTTCCCTTTTCTGCACACCCTCTCCAGCATTTATTGTTTGTAGATTTTTTGATGATGGCCATGCTGACTGGTGTGAGTGATATCTCACTGTAGTTTTGATTTGCATTTCTCTAATGATTAATGATGTTGAGCATTCTTTCATGTCTTTTGTTGGCAATCAGTATATCTTCTGTGGAGAAATGTCTATTTAAGTCTTCTGCCCATTTTTGGATTGGGTTGTTTGTTTTTTTGATATTGAGCTGCATGTGTTGCTTGTATGTTTTGGAGATTAATCCTTTGTCAGTTGCTTCATTTGCAAATATTTTCTCCCACTCTGAGGGTTGTCTTTTTGTCCTGTTTATGATTTCCTTTGCTGTGCAAAAGCTTTTAAGTTTCATTAGGTCTCATTTGTTTATTTTTATTTCCATTTGTCCAGGAGGTGGGTCAAAAAAGACCTTGCTGTGATGTATGTCATAGAGGGTTCTGCCTATGTTTTCCTCTAAGAGTTTGACGGTGTCTGGCCTTACATTTAGGTCTTTAATCCATTTTGAGTTTATTTTTGTGTATGGTGTTAGGGAGTGTTCTAGTTTCATTCTTTTACATGTAGCTGTCCAGTTTTCCCAGCAGCAATTATTGAAGAGGCTGTGTTTTATCCACTGTATATTCTTGCCTCCTTTATCAAAGGTAAGGTGACCATATGTGTGTGAGTTTATCTCTGGGCTTTCTATCCTGTTCCATTGATCTATATTTCTGTTTTTGTGCCACTACCATACTGTCTTGATTACTGTTGCTTTTTAGTATAGTGTGAAGTCAGGGAGCCGGATTCCTCCAGCTCTGCTTTACTTTCTCAAGATTGCTTTGCTATCAGGGTTTCTTTTGTTTCCATACAAATTGTGAAAAATTTTTGTTCTAGGTCTGTGAAAAATGCCAGTGGTAGTTTGATAGGGATTCCTTTGAATCTATAGATTGCTTTGGGTAGTTTAGTCATTTTCACAGTGTTGATTCCTCCAATCCAAGAACATGATATATCTCTCCATCTATTTTTATCATCTTTAATTTCTTTCATCAGTGTCTTATAATTTTCTGTATATAGGTCTTTTGTCTCCTTAGGCAGGTTTATTCCTAGATATATTATTCTTTTTGGTGCAATGGTAAAGGGAAGTGTTTTCTTAATTTCACTTTCAGATTTTTCATCATTAGTATATAGGAATGCCAGAGATTTCTGTGCATTAATTTTGTATGCTGCTACTTTACCAAATTCATTGATTAGTTCTAGTAGTTTTCTGGTAGCATCTTTAGGATTCTCTATGTATAGTATCATGTCATCTGCAAACAGTGACAGCTTTACTTCTTCATTTCCGGTTTGGATTCCTTTTGTTTCTTTTTCTTCTCTGATTGCTGTGGCTAAAACTTCCAAATCTATGTTGAATAATAGTAGTGAGAGTGGGCCACCTTGTCTTGATCCTGATCTTAGAGGAAATGGTTTCAGTTTTTCACCATTAGAGATGATGTTGGCTGTTGGTCTGTCATATATGGCCTTTATTATGTTGAGGAAAGTTCCCTCTATGCCTACTTTCTGGAGGGTTTTTATCATAAATGGGTGTTGAATTTTGACAAAAGCTTTCTCTGCATCTATTGAGATGATCATATGGTTTTTCTCCTTCAATTTGTTAATATGGTGTATCACATTGATTGATTTGCATATATTGAAGAATCCTTACATTCCTGGGATAAACCCCACTTTATAATGGAGGATGATCATTTTAATGTGCTGTTGGATTCTGTTTGCTAGTATTTTGTTGAGGATTTTTACATGTATGTTCATCAGTGATATTGGCCTGTAGTTTTCTTTCTTTGTGACGTCATTGTCTGGTTTTGGTATCAGGGTGATGGTGGCCTCGTAGAATGAGTTTGGGAGTGTTCCTCCCTCTGCTGTATTTTGGAAAAGGTTGAGAGGGATAGGTGTTAGCTCTTCTCTAAATGTTTGATGGAATTCGCCTGTGAAGCCCGCTGGTCCTAGCCTTTTGTTTGTTGGAAGATTTTTAATCACAGTTTCAATTTCAGTGCTTGGATTGGTCTGTTCATATTTTCTCTTTATTCCTGGTTCAGTTTCAGAAGGTTGTGCATTTCTAAGAATTTGTGCACTTCTTCCAGGTGGTCCAACTTACTGACATAGAATTGCTTGTAGTAATCTCTCATGATCCTTTGTATTGCTGCAGTGTCAGTTGTTACTTCTCCTTTTCCATTTCTAATTCTATTGATTTCAGTCTTCTCCCTTGTTTTCATGATGAGTCTGGCTAATGGTTTATCAATTTTGTTTATCTTCTCAAAGAACCAGTTTTTAGTTTTATTGATCTTTGCTATCGTTTCCTTCATTTCTTTTTCATTTATTTCTGATATGATCTTTATGATTTCTTTCCTTCTGCTAACTTTGGGTTTTATTGTTCTCCTTTCTCTACTTACTTTAGGTATAAGTTTAGGTTTTTTATTAGAGATATGTCTTGTTTCTTAAGGTAAGATTGTATTGCTATAAACTTCCCTGTTAGAACTACTTTTGCTGCATCCCAAAGGTTTTGTGTTGTTGTGTTTTCATTGTCATTCGTTTCTAGGTATTTTTTGATTTCCTCTTTGATTTATTCAGTGATCTCTTGGTTATTAAGTAGTGTATTGTTTAACCTCCATATGTTTATTTTTTTTACAGATTTTTTCCTGTAATTGATATCTAGTCTCATAGCATTGTGGTTGGAAAAGATGTTTGATACCATTTCAATTTCCTTTAATTTATGAAGGCTTGATTTGTAACCCAAGGTGTGATCTATCCTGGGGAATGTTCCATGAGCACTTGAGAAGAATGTGTATTCTGTTGTTTTGGGATGGAATGTCCTATAAATATCAATTAAGTACATCTTGTTTAATGTATCATTTAAAGATTGTGGTTCCTTATTAATTTTCATTTTGGATGATCTCTCCGTTGGTTAAAGTCGGGTGTAAAGTTGCATACTATGGTTGTGTTACAGTCGATTTCCCCTTTTATGGCTGTTAGTGTTCACCTTATGTATTCAGGTGCCCCTATGTTGGGTGCATAAATATTTACAATTGTTATAACTTCTTCTTGGATTCATCCCTTGACCATTATGTAGTGTCCATCTTTGTCTCCTGTAATAGTCTTTGTTTTAAAGTCTATTTTTTTCTCATATGAGCATTGCTACTCCAGCTTTCTTTTGATTTCCATTTGCATGGAATATCTTTTTCAATCCCCTCACTTTCAGTCTGTATGTGTCCCTAGGTCTGAGGTGGGTCTCTTGTAAACAGCATATATATGGGTGTTTATTTTTTTGTATCCATCCAGCCAGTCTGTGTGTTTTGGTTGGAGCATTCAATCCATTTCATTAAAGGTAACTATCGATATGTATGTTCTTATTACCATTTTCTTAATTGTTTTGGGTTTGTTATTGTAGGTCTTTTCCTTCCCTTGTGTTTCTTGCCTAAAGACGTCCTTTAGCGTTTGTTTTAGAGCTGGTTTGGTGGTGCTGAATTCTCTTAGCTTTTGCTGTCTGTAAAGGTTTTAATTTCTCCGTTGAATCTGAATGAGGTCCTTGCTGAGTAGAGTCATCTTGGTTGTAGGTTTTTCTCCTTCATCACTTTAAACATGTCCTGCCACTCCGTTCTGGCTTGCAGAGTTTCTGCTGAAAGATCAGCTGTTAACCTTATGGGGATCCCCTTGTGTGTTATTTGTTGTTTTTCCCTTGCTTCTTTTAACGTACTTTCTTTGTATTTAATTTTTGATAGTTCTATTAATATGTGTCTTGGCATGTCTCTCCTTGGATTTATCCTGTATGGGACTCTATGTGCTTCCTGGACTTGATTAACTATTTCCTTTCCCATGTTAAGGACGTTTTCAACTATAGTCTCTTCAAATATTTTCTCAGTTCCTTTCTTTTTCTCTTCTTCTGGGACCCCTATAATTTGAAAGTTGGTGTGGTTAATGTTGTCCCAGAATTCTCTTTGACTGTCCTCAGTTCTTTACATTCTTGTTTCTTTATTCTGCTCTGCAGTAGTAATTTCTACGATTTTATCTTCCAGATCACTTATCCGTTCTTCTGCCTCAGTTATTCTGCTATTGATCCCTTGTAGAGAATTTTTAATTTCATTTATTGTGTTGTTCATCATTGTTTGTTTGCTCTTTAGCTCTTCTAGGTCCTGGCTGAATGTTTCTTGTATTATCTCCATTCTACTTCCAAGATTTTGGATCATCTTTACTATCATTATTCTGATTTTTTTTTTCAGGTCCACTGCCTATTTCCTCTCCATTTGTTAGGTGTGTTGGGTTTTTGCCTTGCTCCTTCATCTGCTGTGTGTTTCTCTGTCTTCTCATTTTGCTTAACTTACTGTGTTTGGGGTCTCCTTTTCACAGGCTGCAGGTTCCTAGTTCCTGTTGTTTTTGGTGTTTGTCCCCAGTGGCTAATGTTGGTTCAGTGAGTTGTGTAGGCTTCCTGGTGGAGCAGACTAGTGCCTGTGTTCTGGTGGATGAGGCTGGATCTTATCTTTCTGGTGGGCAGGTCCACATCTGGTGGTGTGTTTTGGGGTGTCTCTCACGTTATTATTATTTTAGGCAGCCTCTCTCCTAATGGATGGGGTTGTGTTCCTGTCTTGCCAGTTGTTTGGCTTAGGGTTTCCAGCATTGTAGCTTGCTGGTTGTGGCATGGAGCTGGATCTTGGCATTAAGATGGAGATCTCTGGCAGATTTTCACCATTTGATATTATGTGGAGGTGGGAGGTGTCTTGTGGGGCAGAGTCCTGAACTTGGGTCTCCCACCTCAGAGGCATAGCCCTGACCCCTGGCTGGAGCACCAAGAGCCTGTCCTCCACATGGCTCAGAATAAAATGGAGAAAAGAAAGAAAGAACAAAAGAAGAAGATAAAATGAAGTCAAATAAAAGAAAGTAAAATAGAATAAAATATCGTTATGAAAATAAAAAAATAATTATTAAATTTTTTTAAGTAATTAAAAAGAAAAAGAAAGAAAGAAAGAAGAGAGCAACCGAACCAAAAAACAAATCCACCAATGATAACAAGTGCTAAAACTATACTAAAAAAACCCACAAAAAATGGACAGACAGAACCCTAGGACAAATGGTAGAAGCAAAGCTATACAGACAAAAATCACACACAGAAGCATACACATACACATTCACAAAAAGAGAAAAAGGGAAAAGTATATATTATATATATATATATATATATATATATATATATATATATAGTTGCTCCCAAAGTCCACCTCCTCAATTTGGGATGATTCATTGTCTATTTAGGTATTCAACAGATGCAGGGTACATCGGGTTGATTGTGGAGCTTTAATCTGCTGCTTCTGAGGCTGCTGGGAGAGATTTCCCTTTCTCTTCTTTGTTCGCACAGCTCCTGTTGTTTAGCTTTGGATTTGGCCCCGCCTCTGTGCGTAGGTTGCCTGAGGGCGTCTGTTCTTCGCTCAGACACGATGCGGTTAAAGAAGCAGCTGCTTTGGGGGCTCTGGCTCACTCATGTTGGTGGGAAGGAGGGGTATGCAGTTCAGGGCAAGCCTGCGGCTGCAGAGGCCAGTGTGACATTGCACAAGCCTGAGGCGTGCCATGTGTTCTCCCGGGGAAGTTGTCCCTGGATCAAGGGACCCTTTCAGTGGTGGGCTGCACAGGCTCCCAGGAGGGGAGGTGTGGTTAGTGACCTGTGCTTGCACATAGGCTTCTTGGTGGCTGCATCAGCAGCCTTAGCGTCTCATGCCCGTGTCTGGGGTCTGCACTGATATCCGCAGATCACACCCGTCTGTGGAGCTCCTTTCAGTGGTGCTCTTAATCCCTTCCCCTCGCACACCAGGAAGCAAAGAGGCAAGAAAATGTCTCTTGCCTCTTTGGCAGCTCCAGACTTTTTCCTGGACTCCCTCCCAGCTAGCTGTTGCACTATAGCCCCCTTCAGGCTGTGTTCACGCAGCCAACCCCAGTCCTCTCCCTGGGATCTAATCTCCGAAGCCCGAGCCTTAGCTCCCAGCCCCCACTCATTCTGGTGGGTGAGCAGACAAGCCTCTTAGGCTAGTGAGTGCTAGTCGGCACCAATTCTCTGTAAGGGAATCTCTCTGCTCCACCCTCTACACCCCTGTTGCTGCGCTCTCCTCCGTGGCTCTGAAGCTTCAACCCTCCACCACCCCCAGTCTGTGCCCACAAAGTGGCTTTCTAGTGTGTGGAAACTTCTCCTCCTTCACAGCTCCCTCCCACTGGTGCAGGTCTCCTCCCTATTCTTTCATCTCTGTTTTTTCTTTCTTTTTTTTTTTTTGTCCTACCCAGGTACGTGCGGAGTTTCTTGCCTTTTGGGAGGTCTGAGGTCTTCTCCCAGTGTTCAGTAGGTGTTCTGTAGGAGTTGTTCCACATGTAGATGTATTTCTGATGTATTTGTGGGGAGGAAGGCGATCCCCACGTCTTACTCTTCCGCCATCTTGAAGCTCCCCCCATATTATTACTTTGATTGACTTGGAAGATAAAACACTTATTGGCGTATATATTATATACATAGTATATCTTTACATGCATGCTTACATACATATACCTGAAAGTAAGCAATTCATTTTTTTGGTGACACTCGAGTGACGTGGAGTTTTATGATACACTCATGTGTCTCTCTCCCTATTATTACTGTAACCTCTACAATATCAGGGAAGAGTCTCCATTTTTTCAACCTTATGCGAATAGCCATTGCTTTGCACAGTGCCATCCCATAGTAAATACATAACTGTTGAATGTCTAAGCATTCCTGATCCTTAATGAAATATGTCATCTAATATCACTACTAGTTTATGGGATCTTTGAAACTCTTCGATCCTTTCACCTTGGTTGTATTTTTGAAACATCTACTTCATGTTTTAATTTCTTTACCTAACCTACTGAATTACCTTCCCTTCAGAATAGTTCTTCAGTGAGCTCTTCCAGTGCCCTTATCTCATTTACAATGAAGCTAGGACATAAAGCTAGAAGTGTTAGTTATGATAGTAAACATATGGTCTTATCAAGTACTTATTCTGTATTGAATCTGACAAACATATCCTGGAAACTGAAGTTTGAAAGCAAAGAAGTGACCAAGTGCTCACAATTGTATATTTCTTACCCTCTGCTTTATTTTGACTAAATTTTAATCGAGTTTCTTTCTTCTCCATAAATTCTTGGACTTTGGCTCCCCCAAAGTCTGAACAAGCACTAAAATGTAAAACATCCCCCCTTAACAGCATGTGATGCTTAATTTTATGCATCAACTTGGCTGGGCAATGATACCCAGATATTTGGTTAAATGTTATTCAGGATGTTTCTGTGAAGGTGTTTTTGGATGAGATTAACATTTAAATTGGTAGATTGAATAAAGCAGATTACGCTCCATAATGCGAGTGAGCCTCATCCAATCAATGAAGACTTAATAGAACAAAGACTGGTCTTCCCATGATAAGAAGAAATTCTGCCAGAAGCTTGCCCTTGGACTCAAACTGCCACTCTTCCCTGGGTCTCCATCCTGCCTGGCCCACCTTGAAGATTTTAGGGTTACCAAGCCTCTACAATCACGAGGCAATTGTCTTTCTATGTATACACATCCTGTTGGTTTTGTTTTTCTGGAGAACCCTGACTAATACACAACACATCCATAGAATTGAAGTGGGCAAACCACAGTGAGAAACATTTTCTGTCAGACCACCCTGAATATGCTATCTGCTTACTCACTCCTTTGACTAGTCTCCCCTCAAAATTTCTGTTGGCTCTGATGATCCCTCCCTACATGAGAAAAGCGTTTTTCTGTTTGGTTTTGAGACACGTGCAGATCCTGAGGTTGGAATGTTCTCCCGATTGCAGTAAGTATTTTTGGAAGAAGTTTCATCTTACCTAAGTCTGGATTTGTTTTTATTTGACACAAGAAACCTTTAAGGAAGAACAGGATGATTAGAATATAAAAATAGAAACGTGTTTAGGAGAAGTCAGGGATAAATGCAGGTGAGCAACACCAACAACGAAAGGTCAGAAAAAAATTGAAGATGAGAATACAAATGAATGTAAGATATGCACAAGGAAGAAGAGAATAGATAAAATGATAAAAACAACTAGGATTAAAGAAGTTAAGATAGTTGTTTCTTGGTTGCTAAAGTGTACTTTTTTGTTCACTAAATAAACATGATAGATGGTCAGTGAGAGCTGCCCAAAGGAAATATGTGTTTAGATTATATTTAGAGAATTGTTCCTGAGATTATTAGCTGAATATATTTGTAGCTCTCTTTCTAATAGAAGTCTATGGTAACAGAATCATTAACCTATTGGTTAATATCTTAATCATAGTATCCTCAGTGGAATTAAAGTAGAATTCTCTTAATCATCACAGAAATCATGCTGGCATCCACATTCTGTACTTAAAACAGAAAAAACTAGAGAAAAATCCTTCTCTTCTGCCACACTCAGCAAAATACCTCAGATTTCTTTAGACAAACAATTTAAAAAACACATATTTGTATTATATGTTTAGTTTCTGTCTTACAGATTGTAAGTGGAATGGAGGGAAAGATGACAATAATTGTGCAAAAGCTAGGAGGAGACTTCTCTCTAGTATATAAACTGAGTGACTTTCTAGGCCATAGCTATCCTACTACACATGTGCCTACTTGTCAGTGTGCATTACTCAGGTGGGAATGGATGCATCCTGGGTAGGAATTCCAAGCTTAAAACTGGCCTCAAGAAAATGTTTGATTTGGAGTTGTTGACAATCTTTGCTAAGCCCGTTACAAGAATGTAGTAAAAGAAGAGTGCAGCATTAAACTCATTAATTAGTTTTCTTGTATATTTCAGGGAGGGCAAAATGTCAGACATAGTAATTAGAAGAGGGTTTTATTTTTTCATTAACTCTAATTAATATTGACTCTTCATGTTTCATTAACATTATTTCTGCTGACTAAGGAATTTATCAAAAGTATGGAAAGGATGATCAGTCTACACTAGATAATGTATTACGGGCGTGGGAGAGTAGATGGTTCTTTGAAATATATTTTTCGCTAGAATCAAGTGAAGTTCAATTACCTCAACCACAGAAAATTGTTAAGGGTCAGAAGAAAACTTGGGAAGCAGTTGTCTCATGGTCTTAATGTTAGGGAGTCATTTCTATCATTTTAAAAATTATCCAGTTAATGCTCTGTACTTATTGAAGAATCCAGCATTTCTTATCTTCAAAGCAACAGCTGCAGGACAACACATTTGCTTAATGGAAATCTCTGTGGTTATCATCAGTGTCTGTTTTTGTTTTTGTTTTTGTTTTGGTCAGTGTCTTCTTTATCAAGCGTGAGTGAATGTTCCCAGTGTACTTCTCTCAACACAGGGGGAAAGAATGATCCTTCATTCTCCTTCAGTTGCTGCTGCATTTACACTGGGCTGCATGGTTCCTGTAAAGGTTGAAGGACTGAAGCCTAAGAGAATGGAAAGTTCCAGAATATAGGCAAACAAAGAACCTCTTTTGAATAAGTTAATAGCTAAAATCTAATGAGCTTTTACAATATGCCAGGCACCATTTTGCATGCTTTACATAAATAACTCATTTGATCACCACAACACCCAATCCAATGATGTAGGTATTACTGTTATACTCAATTTACAGATGAGAGAACCAAGGGATAGAGTTTTAAGAAAGTCACCCAAAGGTTACAGAGGTATTGACTGTGAGAATCAACATTCAAATCCAGGTGATTGAGAGCCAGAGTCCATGTTCCTAACTGATAATACTATTTAATAAGTGCAAAGTATGGATAAATTCTTGAGTTTAGAGTAGATCTGGCAGAATGTGATGGTCTGTTTAACTAAATCGTTTTGGAGATGGTTTCTTTGAGGTACAAAATGGGAAAGGAAAGGATGTGGTTTTCTGGACCAGGGGAGGAGAGAGTCTCCATGCAGGTGAAAAATTAATCAAAATTAATAAAAGACAAGCAAAAAAGCTAAACAGAGGAGACAGCAAGAGGGTTTTTTTGAGCTATGTAAGTCATTGAACTTGAATGGATTTTTATCATATTCTCTTCCTACAGATGAAATATTCACTATAGAGCTGGTAACTTTGTCAAAATGCATTGCATCCCCATACAGGAAAGGCAGTGACTAAAAACATTGATTTTAAAGTCAGTTGGCCTGGGATTGCTTCTAGATTTCATCACTTATTAGCTGTGTGAATTTAGGCAACGAGGTGGATTGCACTTCCTTAGTAAAATGGTGATAACAATAGTACCTACCTCATGGGCAGTTGTAGAATGAGATGTTGTTTTTAAAGAAGAGAGCAAATATTCCATAAATGGCAGTTATTGTGAAGAAAGGAGGAGGAAGAAGTGAAAGAAGAAGAGAAGGAGGACTTCTGCTATTAAGGCTGTCTTAATTTAGGTTGTGGTACACCATGGCTATAGGTAACTAACTCTTCCTGAAAGAAAAAATTAAGAGTTTTAAAGGCTGTAATTTTCAAAGGGTATACCTGCATCCTTTGTCATATAAGACAACTTCAAATTATTCTTCATTTTCAGTCAACTATTTTCAAATATAAATTGAAATATAATTCTTCAATCGAAGATGTATTCCATAATTTGTACAAAACATGAAGTATTATCATCTGTGTAACCACAGTTTTTCTTTTCTCTCAAAATTAGCATGTCACTTAGTATTCACTTACACTATGCTTTATTGTGATAAAAGATAAGCCAATTAAATGTGACAAACTATGAGATTTTTTTTTTAAAAACTGAGCTCAAGTCTAATTTATTTAAAGATTATGTGACCCATGTCTCTTTTTGAATTATGGTTTTCTCAGGGTATATGCCCAGTAGTGGCGTTGCTGCATCATATGGTAGTTCTATTTTTAGTTTTTTAAGGAACCTCCATACTGTTCTCCATAGTGGCTGTATCAATTTACATTCCCACCAACAGTGCAAGAGGGTTCCCTTTTCTCCACACCCTCTCCAGCATTTATTGTTTCTAGATTTTTTGATGATGGCCATTCTGACCAGTGTGAGGTGATACATCAAAGTAGTTTTGATTTGCATTTCTCTAATGATTAGTGATGTTGAACATCCTTTCATGTGTTTGTTGACAATCTGTACGTTTAACATTTTGATGAAGTACCAAACATTTTCCCAAAATGTACCATTTTACACTCTCATCAGCAATATATGAGGGATCCATTTCTCTATATCTTTGCCAACACTTTTTATTATCTAGTGATGTTGAGCATCTTTTCACATGCCTATTGGCCACTTTTATGCCCTTTTTGGAGACACACCTATTCAGATACTTTGATCATTTTTTACTTGGGTTATTTGTCTTTTTATTATTTTATTGCCTTTTTATTATTAAATACATGTTCTAGATACATATTAGTAATATGATTTGCAAATATTTTCTCCCATTTTGTGGGTTGTCTTTTCATATTCCTGATGATGTCTTTTGAAGCACAAAAGGTTTTAGATTTTATGAAGTCCATTATCTAATTTTCCTTTTGTCACTTAAACATTTTGGTGTAATAAAACCATTGCATAACCCAAGGTCATGAAGATTTATTCCCTTGTTTCCTTCTAGGAATTTTATAGTTTTACCTCATACATGTAGGTCCCTGATCCACTTTGAATTAACATTTGTGCATGGTGTGAGATAGGGGTCTAATGTTATTCCTTTGCAGAAGATATCCAATTGTCCAAGTACCATTTGTTAAAAGGAATGTTCATTCTCCCATTGAATGGTCTTGGCACCCTCACTGAATATCGAGTGATCATATATATATATAGAGTTATTTATGGACTCAATTCTGTTACATTGATCTATCTATCCTATGCCAGCACCACAATGTTTTAGTTACTGTAGCTTTATAGTAAGTTTTGAAATTGTGAAGTGTGAGTACTCCAGTTTGTTCTTTTTCAGGATTGTTTTGGCTATAGGTACATTCACTTTTTTTTTTATAATCTTTTCTTACTTTTTAAAAAAATTTGTTTATTTATTTATTTTAGGTTTTGGCTGCATTGGATCTCCATTGCTGTGCACAGGTTCTCTCTAGTTGCGGCAAGTGGAGGCCACTCTTCACTGTGGTGTGCAGGCTTCTCATTGTGGTGGCTTCTCCTGTTGCAGAGCATGGGCTCTAGGCATGTGGGCTTCAGTAGTTGTGGCACACGGGCTCAGTAGTTGTGGCTTGTGGGCTCTAGAGCCCACGAGCCTCAGTAGTTGTGGTGCATAGGCTTAGTTGCTCTGCGGCATGTGGGATCCTCCTGGACCAGGGCTCCAACCTGTGTTCCCTGCATTGGCAGGCAGATTCTTAACCACTGCGCCACCAGGGAAGTCCCTACATGCACTTTTTTTTTAAACATCTTTATTGGAATATAATTGCTTTACAATGATGTGTTAGTTTCTGTTTTATAACAAAGTGAAACAGTTATACATATGTTCCCATATCTCTTCCCTCTTGCATCTCCCTCCCTCCCATCCTCCCTATCTCACCCTTCTAGGTGGTCACAAACCACCACGCTGATCTCCCTGTGCTATGCAGCTGCTTCCCACTAGCTATCTATTTTATGTTTGGTACTGTATATATGTCCATGCCACTCTCTCACTTTGTTCCAGCTTACCCTTCCCCCTCCCTATATGCTCAAGTCCATTCTTTAGTAGGTATGCATCTTTATTCCCATCTTGCGCCTAGGTTCTTCATGACCATTTAAAAAAAATTTTTTTTTAGATTCCATATATATGTGTTAGCATACGGTATTTGTTTTTCTCTTTCTGATTTACTTCACTCTGTATGACAGACTCTAAGTCCATCCACCTCACTACAAATAACTCAATTTCATTCCTTTTTATGACTGAGTAATATTCCATTGTATATATGTGCCACATCTTCTTTATCCATTCATCTGTTGATGGACACTTTTGTTGCTTCCATGTCCTGGCTATTGTAAATAGAGCTGCAGTGAACATTTTGGTACATGACTCTTTTTGAATTATGGCTTTCTCAGGGTATATGCCCAGTAGTGGGATTGTTGGGTTGTATGGTAGTTCTCTTTCTAGTTTTTTAAGGAATGTCCATACTGTTCTCCATAGTGGCTGTATCAATTTACATTCCCACCAACAGTGCAAGAGGGTTCCCTTTTCTCCACACCCTCTCCAGCATTTATTGTTTGTAGATTTTTTGATGATGGCCATTCTGACTGGGGTGAGATGATATCTCATTGTAGTTTTGATTTGCATTTCTCTAATGATTAATGATGTTGAGCATTCTTTCATGTGTCTGTTGGCAATCTGTATATCTTATTTGAAGAAATGTCTATTTAGGTCCTACATTCACTTTTAAACTGAAAAGAAATACTAAGCATAAGAGACCTATACATTTCTAAATAAATACAAAGATGCTTATAGGTGTTGTGCCTTGTTTCTGGTTTTCCAGCTTCTTATAGTGCATACCATTGGTTAATAAAATATTTTCTATTGAACCAAACTCCTGTAATAGGCAATGACTGAATCAATACATTTTAATTGAATATAATTGTGTTAGCCTGGGCTTCTGTAACAAAATGCCACAGAGTGGGTGCCTGAACAATGGACATTTGTTTCATACATTCTGGAGGTTGGGAAGTCTGAGATCAGGGTGCCAGCATGGTTGGGATCTGTTGAGAGTTGTCTTCCTGGCTTGCAGACAACAGGCAGTTTTCTTGCTGTGTCCTTAACACAGTCAGGTTGGGGGTACGGTGCGGGTAGGAGGTGAAGGGGGGCTTGAGGGAGATTGAGAGGAGAGACTAGGAGAATCTAAGATGTTTCTCCTGGCTGCAATTTGCTTGCTATTGCTGAATGTTCTTTTAGGATGACCATTTGCTTTCCTTCCTCCTATAGGATGAGAGTAAATCATAGTAGTTCATTGAGCACATGAACTCTGAAATCAAGAGAGAAGTGGGTGGAGCACAGGCTCTGCCTCCTTCTGTTGTGATACTGGCAAGGCCTTTAACCTTTCTGACACCATACATCCTCATTTGTAAGGTGGGATTAATAATAATATTGCCTTACTCATAAGATTGTTGTGACAATTACGTTGCTAAGTTATGTAAAACCCATAGTATAGGGCCTGGCCTATAGTAAATGCTCAATAAATTCTAGCTATTATAATTTATTGTAACATAAACTTTATTATATTTAGAGAAAATTATCCATTTAGATACCTCAAAAAGTAACAGCCAGGATTCCAATTTTGAATTCCTTTTTGTGAACGGTAAGCGGAATAAGAAGTCACATATGCACTCAGAATTGTTCATTCAGAATGCTCAGTACTGCTTAAAAAAAGATGCACACACAGGGTTTTGCTTTCCCTATTCTCCTCTTGACAGATTTTTCTCTAAGGTAGCTGACCATGGAAACCAATTAATCTCTCTCCTAAGGCAAAGCAATCATTTGCAAAAGAATGCACTGAAGTGCCACCCCCAAATGCTCCAGAACAGCTAGAGGGGAGGAGGCTGTTTTTTCTTTGATTTTCAAGGCTGATGAAAGCAGTTATTTAGGAAGTACATGAGCGTGGACGCACACACGCATGTGTGTGTGCGTGTGCATGTGTGTGTGTATGTATGTAGTGAGAGAGGACATAATTCAGTCATTACTACACAGCTTCATGAAGCATTATGCGGGGTATGAGAACTTGTCTAGACACATTTATTTATCACACATTTTGTGTCTTCCTTCATGTTCATGGATCTATTTTTCCCTCTTGGCTTCCCCGGTGCCTGGTGCAGTATACAGCACATAATAAGCAGAAAACATGCATTACTGCACAGAAATAGTTTGCAGTATAAGGTGGTTCAGTACATGAATCTTGGAGTCAGGAGCTGAATCCCAACTCCATCAGTTACTGGCTCTGTGATCTAGGGTAAATTATTAACTTCTTAGAGTCTCAGTTGCTTTACTTGTAAAACATAATTAATATATAAACCATAGGTTGTTTTGAAACTTAAGTGAGGAAGTATGGGCAGAGTATCTAACAAAGTTCTTGGCATGTTATAAGCACGCAGTGAATGATAGTTATAGGAACCAAAGAAATGTTTGTCAGTTGAATGAATACATAGTAATTTACTAATCATTTAATTTAGGATTGATTTATTCAATATATATTAAATAATATCTACTATGTACCAGTGTGCTAAATGTCAAAATACAGAGGTAAGACACAGTCTCAATCCTCAATGAACTCCCAGTAGAGTAGAGAATATAGCAAGGTAAAACAACTAAAAGCTACAACATTTGAGAAGTTACTGTTGCAGAAGTCTGTATAAAGGCACAATAGGGGCCCATAGGTGGACTTCAGGGTACAGTTGAACTTGACTGAAATAATCGTAATTTTTCTAACATTTCACTAAGAAAAGTGTCAACCATAGAAGAAAAGCTGAAAAGAATTGTACAATAAGAATCTATATACCAGCCACCTATAATCCCCAACTATTGAACTTTAGTTAATAATACGTTTTCTGAGGAGTAAAGCACACTATCTGCATCGAACTTTGAAATGCATTAAAAATTTGAAAGACTGGTGGGTGGATAGAGTTTTAGATATGGATAAGTGAAAAACCCTTCTTGACTATATTTCCACATGTGATTCTCTACTTAAACATAATGAAAACGTTCCATTTTTAAAAGAAATTATGACGGATGATGAAAAGTGGATACTGTACAATAATGTGGAATGGAAGAGATCATGGGGCAAGCGAAATGAACCGCTACCAACCACACCAAAGGCCGGTCTTCATCCAAAGAAGGTGATGTGTATATGGTGGGATTGGAAGGGAGTCCTCCTGGAAAACCAAATGATTAATTCCAACAAGTACTGCTCCCAATTAGACCACTGAAAGCAGCACTCGACGAAAAGCATCTGGAATTGGTCAACAGAAAACGCATAATCTTCCATCAAGATAATGCAACACTGCGTGTTTCTTTGATGACCGGGGAAAAACTGTTACAGCTTGACTGAAAAGTTCTGGTTCATCTGCCATATTCACCAGACATTGCACCTTTGGATTTCCATTTATTTTGGTCTTTACAAAATTCTCTTAATGGAAAAAATTTCAATTCCCTGGAAGACTGTAAATGGCACCTAGAACAGTTCTCTGCTCAAAAAGTTAAAAAGTTTTGGGAAGCTGTAATTCTGAAGCTGCCTGAAAAATTGCAGAAGGTAGTGGAACAAAACAGTGAATTCGTTTTCCAATAAAGTTTTTGGTAGAAATGAAAAATGTGTCTTTTATTTTTACTTGAAAACCGAAGGAAGTTTTGGTGAACCCAATACTTTTTTTCTATGAATTTGCCTGCTTTAGATACCTTATATAAATGGAATCATACCGTATTTGATTTTTGTGACTGATTTATTTCACTTACATAATGTCCTCAAGGTTCATCAATGTTGTGGCATATGACAGTTTCCTTCCATTTTAAGGCTGAATTATAGTTCATTGTATGTATATACCACATTTTGTTTATCCGTATCTCCATCTATGGACACTTGGGTTGCTTCTACTTCTTGGCTATTGTAAATATTGCTGCTATGTATGAACATGGGTGTGCCAATCTCTCTTTGAGATACTGGTTTTTAATTATTTTGGATATATAGCCAGAAGTGGGATTGCTGATAATTCTATTTTTAATTTTTTAAGGAATTGTCATATTGTTTTCCACAGTGACTGCACCATTTTATATTCTCACTAATAGAGCACAGGGTTCCAATTTCTCTGCATCCTCACCAGTACTTGCTACTTGCTGTTTTTGTTTTTTTTGTTTTTTTTGATAGTAGCCATCCTATGTGATTGAAGTGATATCTCATTCAGTGGTTTTGATTTGCATTTCCCTAATGAGTAATGGTGTTGATTATCTTTTCATATACTCATTGGCCATTTGCATGTAATCTTTGAAGAAATGTCTATTTAAGTCCTTTGCTCAATTTTTACTTGGGTTATTTGCTTTTTATTGTGGTTGAATTTTAGGAGCTCTTTATATATTCTAGATATTAACCCCTAATCATACAGGTAGTTGGAAAATATTTTTTCCCATTCCATAGGTTGCATCTTTAACCTATATTGATTGTGTCCTTTGATGCGCAAAGGTTTTTGTTTGCTATAGTTCCATTTAACTATTTTTGATTTTGTTGCCTATGCTTTTGGTGTCATATTTAAGAATGCATTGCCAGATCTAAATCCAATGTCATAAAGCTTTTCCCCTGTGTTTTCTTTGAGGAGTTTTACATTTTTCAGTCTTTGATCAATTTTGAAATATTTTTTGTATATGATGTAAGGTAAGGGTCAAACTTTATTCTTTTGAATTTGGATGTCCAGTTTTCCCAGCACCATTTGTTGATAAGATTGTCCTTTCCCTATATGATCTTGGCACCATTGTTGAAAATAATTTCACCATATATGTGAGAGTTTATTTCTGGGCTGTCAGTTCTATCCCATGGTCTATATGCCTGAGTTTACACTAATATCACACTGTTTTGATGACTGTAACTTTGTAATAAGTTTTGAAATCAGAAGTGTGAAACCTCCAACTTTGTTCCTTTTCAAGATAATTCTGGGTATTTGAGTTTAGGTGTGCATTTTAGGATGGAGTTTTGTATTTCTTCAAAAAATGCCATTAGCATTTTGATAGGGATTACATTGAATCTGTAAACTGCTTTGGGCAATATTTACATTTTAACAATATTAAGTCTTTCAATCCATGGACATGGGATGCCTTTTCAATTATTTGAGTCTTCTTTAATTTCTTTAAGTAGTGTTTTGACATTTACTTCCACACATGGCACCCCCCCCCCATTTACATGGTCTGGCACACACACTTGCACACCCAATCTCTGATGCCAACAAACTTTATTCCACATATGCTATTCAGCTCTTAAAGTGGGAGAAGTTGTATAAAGGTACTGTGTGGTTGTTAGACTCCTGGTTATATGAGTTGACACATCGCTAAGGGTAAGTGATGCATTGACTATACCAACCTGCTCCAAAGTCACTTTAGGAAAAACTGGAAAAAGAACTCAGAGCCCTAACTCAGGTCACACAAAAGGGATTTCAGAGTAGTGTCATATGCATAATAGTTAGACTTGCTGCCCTAGTGTGGCTCTAGAGGGCCTTGAGCAATTCTCTAAAAGAGTAATTCCTGGGATATCTGAGCAATTTGGTAGCTATTTTACAGTTCAGCAGGGACTTTGTTATGCATGAGGTGCCTCCTAGTGGCCTCTGAAGGAAATTGCCCAACTGCTCATGGGAAAGGGAGGTTTATGAACTGGAAGAGGTCAGTCATTCAATAGTAGCTGGACCTGAGACTGCACTTGGAAGTCGTGAAAGAAGATGGTGAATTGCAAACTAAAAGGAATGTAAGGAACTACTAGATAAGTTATTAGGCTAAGGAAGCCCTTTATTGCCTGGAAACCTAAGTCCTGCTCTGTCACAGCAGGGATTACCTGCAGGAGAAGAAGAGATGTTTTAACCTGGGAAAGCAAATTAGATTTAATTATTAGATTCTAAATCAATATTTACATTACATGATTCATCACCAAGCCTGATACCTGCAGAGACCTCATTGGCAATGCATCAATTTCACAAAGATAACACTCATCCTAACAGGAAATAGGGTGTTTTATTTCACTATGTCTCTTATTTTCTTCTGGATTACTTTCTATCCTTTGTCTCAAGGGGAACCCTTGTGAGAGGAAAGATCATGAGGTTTCTGAATAGTCCATCTGCTCCCTTCCTTTTTTCCCTCTAGACAACCTGGTTGCTTTCAAACTGATACTGAAACAAGACAGGCATCCAGGTTTACCTAATGCCAGCCAGCCTCAGCATTGTTAACATAAGTCAAAAGGTTATGGATCACAATGGGAAATTACTTCATCTGTTAAAAAAGCAGAGAATGTATCTGCAGTTTATATCAGGGCTAGAAATTCAAGTTTAAAAGCAGTCTTTGAAATTCTTATTATTCAAAATCAACACAGGCAGTAGTAATCAGCCAGGTACATTTTGTTAGCTCCCACAGGGTGTACAGGTGCTTAAGTCAGAGGCCATTTAGACCCTTTTTGTTACCTTAATCCAGAAAATGCCACAGGAATGAAAGGCATCTTAACTAGAAGAGTTGAAACCTTAAGCCTGTAGCTTGCTACCAAGGAAGGTTATAGAACACGGGATAGTGCATAGAAGGAAAACTGTCATTGAGAGATATAACCCCAATGTACAGTGAATGGTCCCTTCCAGAACTTTTCTGTTTCCCTAATAAATTCTCAGCAGGAAATATCTCTGTCACCTTGAACAACTATCAGGCGAATTTAAGAATTAGGAGTTTGGGCTTGATAAGTGCTTGTCTTTACTCATTATAACTTCTCCTTTTATTGTATAGGAAAGAGTGACCTTTAAAATATAGCTGATTCACTTTGTTATATAGCAGAAACTAACACAATGTTTTAAAGCAATTATACTCCAATAAACATGTTAAAAAATCTAATCTTTCATGTTCTTTTAGACACAGAAAGATGTTTTTCAAAAGGATATTAAGAAGTTGTGGTCAATGTTAAAAACATAATAAAGAGGTATTTTCAGAACATTGCAACTGTGCTACCTAGTCAGGAAATTTATATAACTGAAAAACATTCCTCGGGGTCCTCTCCAAATGAAGTATATTCACCATTCCTGCAAGGGATTTGGGGGTTACTCCAGCCAGCATTGTGCGTATTCTCAATTTTCCTCACCTTTCCCCCACACATAGAGCCCTAACAGGTTTTAAAGCTCAGGGCACAAATGTCTGTCTCTGTTTTTCCATTCAAATTTTGTCCATCTTAATTAGCTAGGTTTTATCATTTTCACAAGTAAAGACTTACTACGATTGAGGACTCCGTGGCCATATGGCCATTCCCTCCACAGGAGCCACAGAACAAATCTGACAAGTGAAATGTACTTATTTTAATAGAGTATTTCTGTTTGTGACAGTTAGATTTTTGCCTGCAGCTTGCCCTGTAGGGTGTTGGGAGTAGGTTGGTAGATATCCTTTCACCTCTGAATGAAAATCTCTTCATCAAATAGACCCCTTTAAAAAAGGGGAAAATCTTTAAGGCAATAAATTTGATTTAATGAGTCACGCAGTCTTCAGGGGAGACAGTGTGCTTATAACACATTGTGATTGCTGAACTGAAAAAGTACTTTTGTGCTATATAGATGTAGCATCATTCTCTGGAGTCCAACTACTTTTCTTCACTTTTTATGGGACTTAACAACTTTGGTACCTGCTACTGATGAGATGCCATTTACTATGGTTGAAACCAACAACAGAATTGCTTTACCCACCATCTATCTTATTTCCCAACTTAAATTTCTTGCCATCCTACAGGAAAATGACTGCATAATGCACAAGTATCACATCAGTATATTTAATCCTTTTCTGTTCTACAATATAATCACACATAGTAAATCTCAAATTACAATTGCTGACAGGCCAATAGTTGGTAAGTGATAGGACAGATATAGGTCATCTTGGAGGAGGTGTTCCAAGGCATTGAAAGCATTGGCATATATTGCTAGAGGAATAGCATTATACAATCATGGTAATCCATTTTCCTTTTTTTATTTTTTAATTTATCTTTTAACATCTTTATTGGAGTATAATTGCTTTACAATGTTGTGTTAGTTTCTGCTGTATAACAAAGTGAATCATGTATATGTATACATATATCCCCATATCCCCTCCCTCTTGCATCTCCCTCCCACCCTCCCTATGCCACCTCTCTAGGTGGTCACAAAGCACCGAGCTGATCTCCCTGTGCTATGCAGCTGCTTCCCACTAGCTATTTTACATTTGATAGTGTATATATGTCCATGCCACTCTCTCACATCATCCCAGCTTACACTTCCCCCTCCCCGTGCCCTCAAGTCCATTCTCTATATCTGCGTCTCTATTCCTGTCCTGCCCCTAGGTTCTTCAGAACCATTTTTTTAAAATTTTAGATTCCATATATATATGTGTTAGCATATGGTATTTGTTTTTCTCTTTCTGATTTACTTCACTCTGTATGACAGTCTCTAGGTCCATCCACTTCACTGCAAATAACTCAATTTCATTTATTTTCATGGCTAAGTAATATTCCATTGTATATATGTGCCACATATTCTTTATCCATTCATCTGTCGATGGACACTTAGGTTGCTTCCATGTCCTGGCTATTGCAGCTCAATATCCAAAAAACAAACAACCCAATCCAAAATAGGCAGAAGACCTAAATAGACATTTCTCCAAAGAAGATATACAGATTGCCAACAATCACATGAAAGGATGCTCAACATCACTAATCATTAGAGAAATGCAAATCAAAACTACAATGAGATATCACCTCACACCAGTCAGAATGGCCATCATCAAAAAATCTAGAAACAAACAAACAAACAAAAATCTAGAAACAGTAAATGCTGGAGAGGGTGTGGAGAAAAGGGAACCCTCTTGCACTCTTGGTGGGAATGTAAATTGATACAGCCACTATGGAGAACAGTATGGAGGTTCCTTAAAAAACTAAAAAGAGAACTACCATACGACCCAGCAGTCCCACTACTGGGCATATACCCTGAGAAAACCATAATTCAAAAAGAGTCATGTAACACAATGTTCATTGCAGCACTATTTACAGTTTTCCTTTTTTGAAGGCCTCACAGAAATTCACCAAACTCATGAAAGTAAATAAATTGTGACTAGACCCACAACATGAAGGGAAAGGATCACCTACTTAGAACACTTTGAAAAAAGTTTGCAATGGTCACAAATCCACTGGAAATTTCAGATCATTTGTATATTTGTACGTGATTCTGTTGTGCTTTGTTTGATAAATTTAGTGTGAAATTTCTTCTCACAGGAGAAATCAAGGTTAGGACGGGTGGTGCTTCTACCGAACAAGGGTTCATTCATACAAGGTAGATATTGTGAATGATGTAATTGTGTATCCTTCTTTAAGTCCCTTGACTGATAGAGCCAAAATTGTAGCTCACTTTTTGCATTGTATGGGACTTCATGACTGTTTTTACTGGCTAACGTGACACACTGAACTCTCTCCTACTTTACAGCTTTAATTTTCCTTTGCCTTATGTCCCCACTTATTTATAATTTATTACATGTTACTGTATTATATGCATCTTTGAACTGCTATGCTGCCTTATAAATTTTTTGGAACAGGCATGGTAGGGAGGTGAGGGCAGAATTGGGGGGAGAGGAGGACAGACAGAGGGAGGGAGAGGGAGAGAGAGAATATGAGAGACAGAGAATGATTGATTGTGTGAAAACGGCCTGGCTGATCTATACAACTGTCTCGGTGGTGGATTCAAATTGCTGACAAGTACACATGATAGCAATAAGACTGAAAAATAAAAATAACAACACCAAATCAGGCCCACTGCTGTCCAACCTGCCACCTAAGTCAGCTTCAAGTTCTTAAGATAAAACCCAAATCTTGGACCATATTTCATGTACTGTAGTTAGATTCACCCCACCACCTCCCCTGCTACATTGATTGTTGTTGCTTTAAACCTTTAATTACTCAGACTCCTCAATTAACTGGAATTGATCTTCATTTCTGGGAAAATGGAAGATAAGAAGAAAATAAGATGATTTCCATGATTTGTTTCTTAAAACTTAGCTTCTACTGCTATATGGTCTTGTGTGTGTTACCATCAACCCATTGTTTGTGCCATCCTTGAGCTCTGTATTTAGAATTTTCTCTGCTTGGAATACACTACTCCCTCATTCAATACATTGGCAAACTACTATTCTTTCAAGCCTTAGCTCAAGTATCCTTTCTGGAAATCTTTATGAACCATCTTCAAGCTGGGTTGGATACCTGCCTAAGTACTACCATAAGATCTTGTGCCCACTTCTGTTGGCCCACACTGTATTTAAATCTATGTCTGTCCTTCTACTAGAATCTGAGCAACCCGAGAGGGAAAAAAATGTGTGTCTTATTTATTCATTGTTGTGTCCCTAGCACCTTCCATAGTATATCCTTCTAACAGGTATTCAATTAAATGAATTAATAGAATAATTGTCTGTATACTTTGTTTGGCAGTCTAAATGACCAGAGGTTCACATGATCTAAGCATGCTTAGAAAATGATGCTCTCTGACCATTTTATGATTTGGTTTATTTTGAAATGGAAACAGCCAGAATCTCACCTCTAAATATATGTCTATATGCCTCATTTAGTGATTGGGCAGCTGAGAAAATCCTGTGATAGCCCTTCGTTGTTAGGGCTTACAAGGGCATTCTTCAGTGGGTGACAGCTGTCCCACAGAGCACCTGCATTTAGCCTATCTTCACTAAACCCCAAATGACTAGGTAATTTTCCCTCTGGTGTCTGCCCACATTGAAAAATCCTAGGTAATTGTTTTCAACCCTGTGGAGGCAGTTAAACTCTTCAGTTGGTAAGGACACAACCCAATTATAGAGAGAACTGCTGAATCTTTTTTTTTTTTTTTTTTTTTTTTTTTGCGGTACGCGGGCCTCTCACTGTTGTGACCTCTCCCGTTGTGGAGCACAGGCTCAGGACGCGCAGGCTCAGCGGCCATGGCTCACGGGCCCAGCCGCTCCACAGCATGTGGGATCTTCCCGGACCAGGGCATGAACCTGTGTCCCCTGCATCGGCAGGCGGACTCTCAACCACTGTGCCACCAGGGAAGCCCGAACTGCTGAATCTTTTAGATAAAATCAGTAATGCAGAGACTAGGCACTGGGTGCTTAGATTTTGCACTGTACTCCAGATGAATTTCTTGTTATTCTTAATACAGTGTTATCAGATCCGTTTCTGAAATGCAAATGTCATGAGTGACCTGATGTGCCAAGTCCTTTAGTATCAGCAATTTTAAATGGAATTAAAGATGTAATCTAAAGCTTTAAATGGCTCATGCAAATAGACTAAAAATGGCCCTCATTAATTTAAAGCTAGCTCAAATAGTCCAGGTGTCAGAGTTCATCTGCTTGGTGAATTTCATAAAACACTTGTCATTCACCATGGTCAAATAATTATACTGCTAGAAAATAATTTTTTTCTGAACATGTGGCAGAGAAAATTATTGCATAGGAGGGAGTTAATGAAATTGTCTTCCAGTGGAGTAAGTAATCGAGGGACAGAGAGCTGGGCATTAGGTTGATTAGAGGCTTGGTGCCCTAAATTATGCCTTGTTACAGGTAGGGCATCAACACATTTTAAGTGGAAACAGATGACTTAAATTTAAGCAACACCACACACCTAATACTTTGATGACTGAATTTGTGTTGTTTTTCTCTTATATTTTGTGATTAAAGCTGTAAATTGTAGTACCACTTAAACACTTTCTTTCTAATCCTGTCATAATCTATCCACTGTGATATGAGGGACAACTCTTTTGAGACATTTATAAAAACACCATGACATATATTCTGTGAAGACCATATTTTTCAACTACGTATTTCATAATTTTCAAAACCAGAGTGAAAAAGTATGTAATTCAGTTATAATTGAATGTAAAATTCCACATAAAATTATTTAAGACTCAGAAAGTAAAGAGTCACATATTTCAGAGCTTAAGTGAACTTAGAAATCCTCTAATATGCCCTCCCCTCCCCCCATTTTATAGATGAGAAATTGGAAAGTAAGAGAAGGTAAATGCCATTCACCAAGTCACACAGCTTGCCGGTCCCAAACAGGCAGTCACGTGATAAAGTTTTCTTTCTTGACACATACTTTTATTTCTTTCTTTGCTTTTTTATATATATATTTTAAGTACCATTCTTCTAGCCCTCTATTAATGGGGAGGCCCTAAAGCACAAGGGTAATATCAGTGAAGAAATGCAGTGTCAAAATATATATTTGATTTATAGTATCAGTACAGTATTAAAATGAAAATTTTAAAGGTCCTTGGATTATGTCTGGAGAGAAGAGCAACTTGAAGGATGCTTTAATATCTGTCCTATAATCTCCAAAGGTGTTTTAACTTGAAGAAGAGTAAGCAGTTGTTCTCATATTTTATTGGGGATATAAGTGTTTTCAAGGAAATTAAAATCAACATCAGTATGGAAAATTAAGATATGATGTGAAAAATTTGCTGATAGTGAGTTATTAAATATTACAATGAGTTAGTAAAAGAAGATATGTAATTGAGGGACTCATTCAAGGAAATTTTTTATATATTTGGGATAAATCTCTCTACATATGTCACTGAAATAGTATTTTTTTCATATACCTACATAGAGAAAAAACTGACTGAACAATGGTTTGTACTAAACTAAGCTTTAGTGTTTTTATGAAAAAAAATCATATTCTGTGACTTCAGGGGCCAATTAAAGAGTTAAGGGAGAGAGCATGACATAGCTAAGCAAATATGGGCTTTTGTGAGAGGCAGACCTGTGTTTGATATCTGGCATGGATAAATAATACTTCTATAATCACAGGCAAGTCATTTAACCACTCTTGAATGTAGTGTCTCATCTGTAAAATGGAGGTAATAATGCCAACAGTGTGTTGTTGTCTTCAGGTTTAACACTAATGCATGTAAAGTACTTGGTTCATTGTAAATGATCAATAACTGGTAAATGTCATTATTTGAGAAGTAATAGGAGCTATGGTTTAAAAGGATGAAACTCCATGAATGCCAGTGGTTCAAAGGAAATATAACATCAGGAGATTCTTTCTTGGGGGAAGAGACGAAGGGTAGGTCTGTAACAGAGAAGAGAAGCCACTAGTTAAGCTGAATAGCTACAGAACAACTCATTCATTCAACAAATATTTATTGAGTTCCTACTCAAATAGTGGTATACACTGTTCTGAGTCCTAGGAATTCAGCAGTGAACAAGACAGAAAATTGTCAAATTAGCAAAGAGGCAATCTACAAGGCATTTTTCTTGATCTTTTTTTTTTCAGTGTTGGTAAGTTGTGTAACTTGTAGTTTTATTAAGAGATATCTATTTAGAGGAAAACATTTTTCAAAGTAGGAGCCTGAGTTTTTGTTTGAAAGTTAATTAGGTATCCCTGAAATGACCAAATTCTCTTGGCTGTTATTCCAGAAAAAGTTACCTCCACCATCTCATGGCAAGTACCCTAAATATTAATAAGATGGTAACTAGAGTGGGTCATCCTTGTATTGATATATTCAACAAATTATATGTTTTAAGTGCCTTCTAAGGTCCAGACTGGATTTATAGTGATGAACAAAGAGAAATAATTAGTATTTTACAGTGTATTTTGGGAAATAGATATTAACACATTAAATATAAGTGTAAATTTTATGAAATTATATGAAGGAAGAAAATCAAAGTCAATGGAAAGAATAACAAGCAGGCGCTGATTTCATAGTGCAGTGGTGAGCAAAGTCCTCTCTGAGGAAGTGCTATTAAAACGGAGAATTGAAGGATGAATAGGAGTTAGCTAAGCAGAGAGAGCAAGAGAGAGATTGAGAGTGTCTGTGCCCTATGGGGTAGGATGGTGGTGGTGGGCATATTCTGGGAGAGGGAACATATGAGTGAAGGAAAGAATAACTGGTTTGAAGAACTCAAAGAAAATTAGTATTTTAGGCAGTACCAGAAGAACAAAGCTGGCTTATCAACACGACTTCAGGAACATGAACAACATATTCTCTCTAACTTTAAAATTTGGGGAAACAGCTCTTTAGTCAAGCTCTTCCTGAAATTTAGATGTTGGGTAGGCCCATTCACTATCTCATGCCTCTTCATATTAGTGTAGGTCATGCAGTGTCCTGTACCTAAATTATACCTGGACGGTATGATGTTGAAATTAACTATTCCTACAGATGCAAAACACTTCCAACTGCTTTCCCCCTCATACCGTGTTGTTGCAGCAAATATTTGAGAAATTGGAGAGTTTCTCTCATTCATCTCTTACAACTATTAGCTTGACTATGCCCCTTAGACTTTTCAAAAGAATATACTTGAGAAAACTAGTTATTTTATCCCGGGAGCAACTCCTACCAACACACACACACACACACACACACACACACACACACACACACACACACACAAGTTTATTTTTACTGTGACATAGTAGGAGACCCGTAAAACAACCTAGACCTGTTCAGGGGTCACTTTCTGAATGTGGCCTCTAAAAGGGTATCTTGGATTTGTGATAATGGATCACAAAAAATGGACTACACAAATAGAAATATAATTTTTAAACTAAACTGATCACTTGATGGAGGGATTGGGCACGAGGAGAGGGAAGGTGTTGAGGACAGTGTAATAAGACTTTTTAACATCAACTAAAGCCTTGATTATGAAAATTGGGGTGAGAGTAAGGGGCAAATGGAGGTCTCACCAATTTCACAGCCCAGAATACTGACCTATTTTTATTTTTAGGTTAAAGCTGTTTAAAAGCTATTTGAGAAGACTGGAGTAATATATTATCCAACAAAACTTGAGAAAAATGTGACAGTGAACAGATAAGGCACTTAGATAATAAGATGTAGGGAGAGGTACAGCACCTTATTAGGTATTCTTCAGGAGACCTTTCCCTTTTGACTGATGGGGCAAATTGGGGAATTGTACTCTGTTTAATATCTATTCACTATGCTCTATGCGTAAGGCTTTTATGCCTATTATTCTGCAGTCTAATTTCATTAAAATTTTCTTTGGCTATCTATTATGAAACACCTGGCCTTTCTGTTGAGCTTGGCTGCAGACTAGAAAAAGTAAAAAGACAAATCTAATATGCCAAAAAGGAAAACCTGCAGAACTATGTGGCTTGGGGAGGTGGGGGGGAGTCAGCTGTAGATGATACACACCGGGTGTAAACCTGGAAGCTTATGAGATGCAGCAGTTATAAAGCAACATGTCAAACCTTTAGAAGCATCATCACCACTCCCTGAAACCCAACCCCCTTCCATAAGCTTAATTCACCACTGGAATATGTAATGCTTGATACTTATTTCTGCTCTTCTTCATACCTTAAGGCCTTTAAGAATTACCAAATTGCTATATATATATATATATATATATATATATATATATATATATATAAAGCCTTATATCAAAACATCTCCAAGGGTAGGTCAAACAAACATTTCCCAGAACATGTAAATCTGTTTGAAGGAGTTAACCTAATCATCAATATGTCTGTCAGACCTCAAGGAAAGTGATAAGTAAATCAAGTAATTCCATGAAATACGGACTTTTACTTTATTGGCTTGACCTTCCTCTTTGCTGTTTAACCCTTCTACCCTTCAAAACTCAAAGAATGTGTGTGCAATTAAGGTTCTTGTAAAGTTCTCTTCTGTTGCATCAAGCAGGACTAATGCAATATGATTCTTCCAACAATAATGATTGGAAGTAAGACAGTGGGATGAAACTAGAAAACAATATTGCTGATCTTGAATATTTGGTTATTTCACAGATGCCATCATTAAATCATGGATATCAGGAGCACTTTAAATAAACTGACAAAAGATGTTATAGAAAAAAAAAAACAGAAGAGGAAACTTAATTGGGGAACATTTTACACAGCACATTTATATTTCCTGGAATATAAAACTGTGTTGCTGTGCATTGTAGCTTGGCAGTGTTTACTTACATTTTGTTGCTGTTTAATGTTTTTGAATGTAGTCTTAAGAAGATGAACAAGAATGCCTTGCTTTATTACAATTATAGATATACAAGTGTGGGTTTGCTACATTCACAGTGCTGCCAAAAATATAGTGTATTTTGTGTCTTTATGTTCTGAATATTTGGAGTGAACAAGGAAAGAAAGAATACGTGAACATGATTCAGTCACCTCTTTCTGAAACTTACCTTAGACTTGCCATAAGGGTAAACCACAGTTCTTGATTTGAGGCAGAACGCACTGAGTCCTAGCCCACAACCAAATGGGTGCTTCAGCGTGCTGCCTCACATTATTTTGGAGAAATCAATGTCTGTGAGA